>NC_056726.1:1587203372-1587300872 GCF_019279795.1 Protopterus annectens
TTGGTGGAAGTCATTTATGAATATGTTAAATAGTAAAGGACCTAATATAGAACCCTGTGGTATTAAGGAAAGAGAATGTGCAGTTATTCCACTTGACGGATTGTTGCCTATTAGAGAGATAACTAGAGAACCAATTGATAGAGGAAGAGGCTAGATTAAGATGAGAGTTTAGACAAGAGGTGATTATATGAAATAATACTGAAAGCTTTGGATAAGTCAAGCAGGAGGGTTGATACCATACTGCTGGAGTCTCACGTGGAATTGTCAGTTTCAAGGAAGGAGAGGAGAGTAGCGGTGGTGCTGTGTCCAGGTCTGAAACCGTGTTGAGTGGGTGTTAGGAGGTGGATATCTAACAGGTAGGGTAGTAGTTGCAGATGAATGCATTTTTCTTAAAATTTAGCAATAGGAGAGAGGATGACAATTGGCTGGAAATTAGAGATATTGGTATTGTTACCCCCTTTGTGAAGAGGAATAATAAAGGCTTTTTTTCCACAGTAGTGGTACATCGGATTCTTGAATTGATCGGTTTATTAGGATGGACATAGGGCAGGTTATGCTATTGGCGGCTAGCTTGAGGAAATTAGACAGCAGATTGTGTGGGGCATTTGAACTTGGTTTCAATGTATGTAGTAGTTTTTTTATGGTAGAGATAGGAGTAGGTTTGAGAGTAAAGGGGGGAGTTAAGAATTTTTGGTTCTGGAGGAGGTGCTAGGGGAGATAGTTGAATGCATAGTAGGTATATTATTTATGAAAGATGTTGTGAGTTTAGCTATTGAGTCTATGAAGAAGGAGTTAAATTGGGTAGCTAAGGAGAGATCAGAGGCATTGGGATCTGGGCATGGATTGACTTTTTTACCAGGATGTTGGAGGGTAGAGATACTACTCCAGAATTTTTTGGGGCTAGTTTTTTGGTTACCTTGATGTAGGGAGTAGTAGGATTTTTGGTCAGAGGCTATGTGTTTTTTGACTTTGTTATGAAGTTGCTTATAGTCAGTCAGGGAGGAAGAAGTTTTGTATTTCTGGCAATGTTTCCATGCTTTGTCCCGGAGGTGCATGAGTGTTGTAGTTTCTTTGGTTATCCAAGGGGCAGAATTGTATTTGACTCTTTTAGTTGTGATCAGAGCAAAGGTATTTAACAGGTTAATGAATGTGGTATTAAAGTAAGAAACAGCATTATCCAAGGGGAGGGATTTTAGAGGCATCCAGTTAATGTGTTTTAAAGAGTTAGAGAAGGCTTGAGGATTTATGTTTTTCAGGGATCGAGTGGAAATATAATTATGAGTTAGATGTAGTGACGTGGGTGAGAGATGGGTGAAAGTGGAGAGATGATTGCTAAGGGAGTCGGGAAAGGTCCCCCTATTAGAAATAGTATGGGGGTGTGAAACTAGTATTCATTCCAGAGTACTACTGAAGGTGTTGTCCTTAGAGAGTCTTGTAGGTGAGTTGATTAGTTGGGTAATGTTATATAGGTTTAAATTTTGTGAGGCTGTGGTCGCCCAATTAATATTAATGTCGCCTAGAATTTTACTTTCATTGCTTACGTTAGATGAGAACCACAAGAGGATTTCCTAAACAATACAGATATTATTGCCTGGTGAAATGTATTGAGCAGCAATGCATATGTTTTTGTGTTTGTTTATCTTTAGGAGGGCCAGAGTTAGCTTGGCAGTGTTAAATTTGGGTATGGGCTTAGTATAGGATGGTACAGATAGGAAGGAAGAAAACAGAAGAGCTACCCCACCACTTTTCTTATGGATTCTAGTTGGGAGGAGTAATTTCAGGGTCCTTTATATGAGGTTTTAGCCATGTTTCGGAGACAGACAGGATGTCAGAGTGGTTGTGGTGGAGCCAGGCATGGAAGTTGGCTATTTTGTTACATAAGCTCTCGGCATTCAATGTTGTAAAAGGAAGTGATTTATGAGGAGAGGAAGGGAGTGGGACAGGTTATTTAAGTACGGTGGGAACAGAAGAGGCAGATAAGGGGGTGGGTGGGGAGAAGTGTGATTAGAGAGACTAGTTTTAGAATAAGGGCTAGGGAATATTTATTTTTTGTGTGTGCTTTGGTATATGTGAAATATGGGGGCATGTTTTTTTATTTTATTTTTACTGTTAGGGAAGGCTACCTGTCCAAAATTACTCATGTACTAACCAAGCTCTATGCTCTAAAACCTATCCCATTGTTACACACAACCTAAGATCATCACTATGCAGACAAAGTGTGGATGCAAATTACTGCTACATATATATATATATATATATATATATATATATATATATATATATATATTATATATATGTTTTTTTAGGAGACTGCTTACATTACCTTACTAAAAACCTTTTCCCTAAGAGTACCACTATGCAGACAATGTGTGGCTGCAAGTTAGTAGTCATTTTTTTCTTTTTCTTTTTGATGTTCACCAGCCACTAAATGAGAGTGCATGTCTTCCATTTGCAATCAGTGTAGTTTCAGGTATTTTTCCTTCCTTCAATTTTACCTAAAGTATGCAGGAATTCAAATAATGTTTATTGTTTCCTTTTGCAATCAATGTAGTCTTAGTTATTTTTCCTTCCTTCAAATTTTCTGAGTGTGCAGGAATTTAAATAATCCCCCAGCTTCAGGAAGCTTTGCACGGCGTGCAGGAATAGTGCAGGAGCTCCTGGAGGCAATATGGCCACCGTGCAATCCAGGAATAAGCTCCAGGGACGTGCACGAGTGCTCCTGCACTATTCCTGCATGGACACAGCTACTGTATGCACATTACTCCATTTGCATGTGAAAACCATGCAAATGAGGTGAATTTGTGATCCAGGCAGCTGTCAGCCAGCCATGCAGAACAAGTATAGTGTGCAGAAATGTACTCGGTTACTAACCGAGTACATTTCTGCAAACTACAAAACGGAGCCATGACAGCTCCAAATAAAGGGTGTATAACATGTGTAAAGCATGCCAATGTCCAAATATTGGCATTGTCATGGAAAACAGTTGGCAAAAAATATATATTTTTTTTTTTTAGCCAATATCAGCTGTTTAAGAGTAGGGCAGTGACGGGCAAATAGGATTGGGCTGATATTAAAAAAAAAAACTGAAATAAGCATTTTAACCAATATCACTATTTTGCCATTATACTCAATGGCAGGCAGTAGACAACATGGCCAGTGAATAGGGGCTGCTAAGGGGGAAGGCTCAGTGTGGGACCTGTAACTATGCATTAGCAGGCAATCCTATGCAAATGAGGGGAATGATACTGAATCCCAGATTTCCCCTCAATGCTAGTCAGCACTCAGCCGTGAAAGTGCAGGAATAGGCATGGTTCAGTCCTAACAGTTAGCTGACATCATAGGGGGATGTGTCAGGCATATTGTAAGCTTATTGGAGCCCTGTGGCTCGGGTTTGCCCTTAGGTTAGCAAAGCTAAGCAAGGGGGTGTATCAGCGACTGCCTAGCACTTTTTACATTGCCTAAGTGGGTGTGCACACCGCACACCAGGATTTAAAGGGAAAAAAAAGTAAACCAGTAAATAGCAGCTCTGTGCACATTTGAGCACTGTGTTTTTGCGGCACACCCCTAGGCTTAAACAGGAAGGCAATTGGAAGGGAAAACAGCAGTAGGAAGGTAATCAAGGAGAAGTATCATAGCTGGCAGGTGAAATGCATCAGAATCAGACAATTACACAGGCAGCACCCCAGCCCAGAACACTACTATAAACTATGCGAACACCTTTCCCTCTGATTTTTCCCACATACTCTACACCACTGGTGTACACAAGGTGGGAAATTTTAACAAACAAAAGCAACAAAATGATAGGGGCTGCATCAACATGTGGAAGAGGCTGAGGGTGGTGAGGATGAGAATGCTGTCGACCAACCCACAGTGAGGAGACGGAGAAGAGTGGACAAACCCAGGGTGACCTACCAGGGGCTACATGACCTGGAGATAGTAGAGCACTATTGGGTGGATAGGGACATCCTACAGCAAATTGTTGAGCTGTGTCAGTCATGCCTGACACACACAACTAACAGAGGGGAGCCCATCCCAGTGGATACCAAGTTATGTGTAAGTCTAGGAATACTAGCCACAGGTACCTTCCAAAGGCCAACTGTGAATATCATGGGGGATCTCACAGGCATCAGCATCCAGGGCACTCCACCAGTTCCTGGATGGCATGTCAGCACATGCCGGTGAGCTCGTATAGTTACCAAACACCCATGAGGCGTTGGCCAGCAATATACGTCTCTTCCACCAAATAGCGGAATACCCTGAGGTAGTCACTGCTATAGACTGCATGCACATATGCATTAAAGCAACACCCGGTGAGCAGGGTAGGGCCTACATCAACCGTAAGTGCTTCCCCTCCATCAACTGCCAGGTTGTGTGCGATGCCCAGGGCATTATAATGAATGTGTGTGCTGGCTGCCCTGGAAGCTATCATGACTCCCACATATGGCATCTGACACAACTGTACCAGAGATTTGCCAATGGGGGCATCCATTATGGTCACCTAGTGGGGGGTGCTGGTTATGCACTGGAGCTGTGGCTGATGATACCCATCAGAAATGCACAGACACCTGAACAAGAACTCCATAATGAGGCACATGCACAGACCAGAATCATAATAGAGCATGTGTTTAGGATGCCCAAGTCACAGTTCTGGTGCCTGGACACATACAGTGGAGCCTTGCACTACTCAACAACTACATGTACCCAGATTGTCAACGTATGTGCAATGCTACACAATTTGATCCTGCAGAAACAGCTGCAGCAGGAGCAGCATGGGGCATGACCACACAGTCCCCCATCATTTCCAAGGCCTGCACAGGCACAGAGTGACTCAGAGGAGGAACAATCTGAGCCTGCCCCAGTAGGCAGAAGGAGGCATGTTCAGTATGCCCTGGCCTTGGCAAAGAGGCAATGCATAGCACATACACTGACACAGTAGGGTCACAGGGAATGACACCTCTCTCTGACTCACACATACAGTAAAAGGGATGCCAAACATGACACTACCTGTTCTTAACCATGTATAGGGAGTGTACTATGTGCATCCAACATAGTCAGCCCTTCAGCATCATCCTCAATATTGTACAGCCATAAGGTAAGTCACTCTTCCTACCAATTGCCAAATGGAGTAGTATGTGTTGTTACTTGTATCTATGGTATGGATGTGAGCATGCAAGGGAATGAGGTGGCTGAATGGGATACCAGGAGATTATAGACACCTACAGTGGCAGCATGAGATCTGTAACAAATACTGGTGTCACCATAGTAGCCAGTACTAGACAAGGTGACAAAACACACTGCAGGAAATGTGCTGGGCCACATGTGTGTCCATATGACGCACACATGCCAGTCAGGGAGGCTCATATACCCAACAACAGTCTCAGCCAGCAGGACAGGTGTAGACAAACACAAACAAGGGCTGTGCTAAGGCCTCTGATAGATGGCTATGTGTAACCTCACCCCCAGGCCTACACAGACAGACTACAACAGGTCAGGCAGTGGGATGTTAGTTCTGAAGGGTAAGAAGTCAGAAACTGAAATGTAGGTCAATCAAACCTAAGACTTGTAGTACACTGATATGCCTCTAGTCAGCATGATAGGTTAGAATACAGAATGAAATGGAATACCCTATATAACGGTACAGTCATAGCAAATGTGTACAAGTGTCAGGTGTGCCCCTCCATCCTATCTAGAAATGTAGTAACAGTCAGGTGTGCCCCCCACCCCACAATCCTATGAAGAAATGTAGTAACAGTCAGGTGTGCCCCCCACCCCCAATCCTATGTAGACACGTTGTAACAGTCAGGTATGCCCCCCAATCCTAAGTAGACAAGTAGTAACACACAGATGTGCCCCCCCCAATCCTATGTAGAAATGTAGTAACATGTATGTGTAGGTATAATAACAGTGGTGCATAGATTACCTGAGCTGGCCAAGGTAGCAAGATAGATTGCAGCATGTGTACAATATGCAGGTCTGCATGTTTTAAGTTGGTGTGTGTTGTATATTGTGTGAGAGTGGTCAGTATGTATGCATGGTGAGGTTTGTCCTGGTGGCCATTGCCCAGTACTGCCGATTACAGGGTCAAGTTTCACAACTGCTGTGCCAAACGCAATGCTTCCCAGTATAACACAATCCAGCAGTAAGCCATAGTAAATGTTTGGAAGTAATATGTGTCACCATCTGAAAGATGGACATGAAATGAATGTCTGCCCAGATATACAAGCAGTACACAGTGGGAAGTACCCCAGGCAGACAGTGTATAATATGTAACTGTCAAATGGACACACCCTTGGAACTGAACATACAGGTTTGCAGCACATTATCTGGGCTTGTAGTAGGGAATACTGAAGTAATCTTGCCAAACACTGGCAGACCATAAAGGTCATAGGAATGATGTATTGAGAAATAGCTGATGTCCCTGCACAAGCCAGCATAAGTGGAATGCCCCATGCACATCTGAGAGTCAGATGCAAGTAGTGTCCATAGCACACATGCACCCAGCTCACCCCACCACCACCCACAGGTACCTCTCCGGTCTTATCCCCGCTGTTGGGAATGAGTACAATATGACTTCCACCTGTGTATGGCAATAGGGAAAGAATGCAGCATGCAGAGCAGGTGTCCCATGCAGGTGTGTCCCTAGCTTTAAGCAGCACCCTGCTAGCATCCACACCACTGGAGCAATGCTGACAGAAAGCATTGGCATGAACACCTTGCACATCTACCCTGTCACCACAGGGGAATATAGTGCATCGCAGTCTGGGACAGTAGGATGGACAAAATGCACCCACCTGCTACAGATAGCCTGCATCACTACCAAATGCCCTATATTCCTCTGTCAAAGGCCTGTGTCTCACCAGTATTGCCAATGTATGTTATGTCATGTCATGGACTCCTAAATAACAACATAACATAGTCCACAGAACCCAAATGCAAGGTCATGTGGACAAATCACAGTAACATATCCACCATGTCCTACTGCATGAACTGTGGACCAACACCAAATTACTGCTGTGATGAGGTGATAACTATATGGAAATTATCAGATAATGTTAGCATAATGTATGGAAGAGAATAGCATAATAGACGGGGAGGTGGTAGCATGAGTGGCATGGAGTGTGTGAAGTCCAAAACTCAGCTGTGTGCACATACTATCCCTGGCTGCAAACACAAGAATGGGTGGCTACAAACCTGCTCGTAAACCACAATGTGTAGGGGTAATGTCCAGAATTATGACCCCTGCCTCTGGGTAACCTGTGTGAATCTGTACAACTGTGAGGTATGGCCACAGCAAGATATGGCCATGCTGTCACGTTGATGGATGTACAAGCATGAGATCCTCTGCCACCACTGTACCAAGGTGCTGAACCATTTACACAGACCCAGCAGCAAGTGTCTGCAGCTTTCCCTCCAGAATGGCATGAGTGTACAAGAATATATATGCTGCTGACCACAATACTGGACACAGGTGCATTCACCCTGTGTTCCCCAGAACATCAATGCAAGCAAATATGTCTACCTGCCAGTACTTGATGACATAAAACATCACAGTGTATAACAATACATATGTCTGAATATCTCTGCTAACACCAGGACCATGTATCAGAAGCAGCATAGACACAATTACGTACAGTAGCCCACTATCCTTTGACCCCATATTGTCAACTGATCTGCACATATCATGCAGAAACAGTTTGCTAGCTGTAGGTGTAGAACACAAAAGACTGCACTTGAGTACAACCTACCTGGAATGGATCCACATATTCAATACAGAAGGTCATACTGGGCATGCTCACACACTTAGAGACATGCAGGCCATGTCAGACAACAAAATACTGAAAGGTCTTACTGGGCATGCTCACACACAAAGAAATGAAGTCCATGTCTGGCAACAACAGTGGACCATACATATCTGACAGTGGCAAATGTTAGTGCATACACTCCTCAGTATGCACCAGTCATGCTTTGCACCACATTGGATAGGAATACACACATATATCCAAGGACAACACACTATAATAGAACAAAAGTACACATGCATAGATGTGTGGAAGAGAGTGACAGTGACAGAGAGCCTTCCATCATGAGGCCTGCCCCACCCAGCACACATCCAATTGGCAAAAACCACATAATGTGCAAATGTCAATCACCGTAGACATTTGCCTCTGGAATCCCTCAGCATTATAGTGCCTGTGGTGCTAGTGCTAATTGTCAACATGACTGTACAAGTCAGTAGTCATCTAGAAGCTGTATACACGTACCTGTGGAATATAAACCTGTGTGTGCCTGAGTGTGGTGTGTCTGCCATTAGATGAATGGGTTCTGGCACATGCACACATACTGCACTCCCCATTGCCCTACTATGGCAAGCCTGCTGATGTTTTCACCTTGAAATACACTTTTTAGAAAACAGTAGCCCAGTAATCTCTGTGGTTTGTCCTATAGCTGCGTAATGCTGTAGTGTGATATATTAGTTAGGTAGGAGGTCTAATCCCAGATGTAACAACTGTGTGTGTGTGTGTGTGTGTGTGTGTGTGTGTGTGTGTGTGTGTGTGTGTGTGTGTGTGTGTTTGTATGTGTAGGAATCAATGCTTTTTAGGCCAGTCACACTCACTACAATTCCAAATGCCCTACTTTGGCATGCCTGCTGATGCCATTCACTTTGAAATACATCTTTGGAGAAGCAGGAGAGCAGTAATATCTGTGGTGTGACCTACAACTGCGTAATGCTGTAGTGTGATAAACTTGTTAGGTAGGAGTTCTAATCCCAGACGTGGCAAGTGTGGATGTTTGTGTGTGTGTTTGTTTGTCTGTGTAAGGAGTAATACTTTTAAGGCCATTTGCAGTCACTACAACCTCCAGTGCCCTTCTTTGGCAAGCCTTCTGATGTCATTTACTGTGAAATACACCTTTGGGGAAGGAATAACCCTGTAATTTTCGTGGCACGACTTATAACTGTGTAATCCTGTAATGTGATAAACTAGTTAGGTAGGGGTCTATCCCCAGACATGGCAAGTTTTTTTGTTTGTCTGTGTAGAGAGCAATGCTTTTGAGGCCATTCACAGTCACTACAACCTCCAGTGCCCTTTTTTGGCAAGCCTGCTGATGTCAATCACTTTGAAATACATCTTTGGGGAAAGAGTAGACCAGTAATCTCTGTGGCGTGACCACTAACTGTGTAATGCTGTAGTGTGATTAGTCAGGTAGGGGTTCTATCCCCAGATATGGCAAGTATGGATGTTTGTGTGTGTGTTTGTTTGTCAGGGTAGGGAGCAATGCTTTTGAGGCCATTCACAGTCACTAAAACCTCCAGTGTCCTTCTTTGGCAAGCCTGTTGATGTCATTCACTGTGAAATACACCTTTGGGGAAGGAGCAGACCAGTAATCTCTGTGGCACACCCTATAACTGCGAAATGCTGTAATGTGATAAACTTGTTAGGTAGGAGTTCTATTCCCAGACATGGCAAGTGTGGATGTTTGTGTGTGTGTTTGTTTTTCTGTGTAGGGAGCAATACTTCTGAGGCCATGCACAGTCACTACAACCTCCAGTGCCCTTCTTTGGCAAGCCTGCGGATGTCATTTACTGTGAAATACATCTTTGGGGAAGGAATAGCCCCATAATTTTCATTGTTCGACTTATAACTGTGTAATGCTGTAATGTGATAAACTAGTTAGATAGGGGTTCTATCCCCAGACATGGCACGTTTTTTTGCTTGTTTGTCTGTGTGGGGAGCAATGCTTTTGAGGCCATTCACAGTCACTACAACCTCCAGTGCCTTTTTTGGCAAGCCTGCTGATGTCATTCACTTTGAAATACATCTTTGGGGAAAGAGTAGACCAGTAATCTCTGTGGCGTGACCTCTAACTGTGTAATGCTGTAGTGTGATAAACTAGTCAGATAGGGGTTCTATCCCCAGACATGGCAAGTATGGATGTTTGTGTGTGTGTGTTTGTTTGTCTGTGTAGAGAGCAATGCTTTTGAGGCCATTCACAGTCACTACAACCTCCAGTGCCCTTCTTTGGCAAGCCTGCTGATGTCATTCACTGTGAAATACACCTTTGGGGAAAGAGCAGCCCAGTAATCTCTGTGGCGTGACCTATAAATGTGTAATGCTGTAATGTGATTAAGTAATAAGGTAGGGGTTCTATTCCCAGACATGGCAAGTGTGGATGTCTGTGTTTGTTTCTCTGTATAGGAAGCAATGCTTTTGAGGCTATTTACAGTCACTGCAACCTCCATTGCCCTTCTTTGGCAAGCCTGCTGATGTCATTCACATTGAAATACACCTTTGGGGAAGGAGTAACTCAGTAATCTCTGTCGCTCGTGCTACAACTGCGTAAAGCTGTAGTGTGATGTACTAGTTAGGTTGGAGTTCCAATCCCACACATGGCAACCGTAAGACTCGGTGTGTGTGTGTGTGTGTGTGTGTGTGTGTGTGTGTGTGTGTGTGTGTGTGCCTGTGTTTGTCATTCATATCCTGTGTGGTGGTGGCTGTGAGTGTGTAACAACTGGACTCACTGCGGAGTGGGTTTTGAAAATTTCTTATATGGTGGGCCTATCATATGTCACAATGTCCACCTTACAAGGATAACAGATGTCAAACAGCAGAGAGGCTGGGGTTGACAATCCATACCTCTACATGTGATATCAATGCATGGCGAACAATTTAGGCAACCCTTGTCTTACCCAGAGAACACTCAACCCATGTCTTATGCACAAACACACTCAGCTAGGCAACAACTGCTTTGTTGGTATTTCCCTTCATATTGCCCACAGATAGTAACCATCTTGTGATTGCAGTGGACTACAGAGGGCATGGCACCCTGTCCCATCACTACAATAGGCACATAATTGCATACAGTGCTCCTTCACTATGTTCCCCACTGGACACCTGCAACAACTGTAGTGCCATCTTTGGGGAAAGAGTAGACCAGTAATCTCTGTGGAATGACCTCTAACTGCATAATGCTGTAGTGTGATAAACTAGTCAGGTAGGGGTTCTATGCCCAGACATGGCAAGTATGGATATTTGTGTGTGTGTTTGTCTGTGTAGGGAGCAATACTTTTGAGGCCATTCACAGTCACTACAACCTCCAGTGCCCTTCTTTAGCAAGCCTGCTGATGTCATTAAATGTGAAATACACCTTTGAGGAAGAAGCAGCCCAGTAATCTGTGTGGCGTGACCTATAACTGCGTAATGCTGTAGTGTGATAAAGTAGTTAGGTAGGAGTTCTATTCCCAGACATGGCAAGTGTGGATGTTTGTGTTTGTTTGTCTGTGTAGGGAGAAATGCTTTTGAAGCCATTCCCAGTAACTGCAACCACCACTGCCCTTCTTTTACAAGCCTGCTGATGTCATTCACATTGAAATACACATTTGGGGAAGGAGTAATCCAGTAATCTCTGTCTCGAGTTCTATAACTGCATAATGCTGTAGTGTGATGTACTAGTTAGGTAGGAGTTCCAATCCCACACATGGCAACCATAAGACGGTGTGTGTGTGTGTGTGTGTGTGTGTGTGTGTGTGTGTGTGTGTGTGTGTGTGTTTGTCATTCGTATCCTGTGTGGTGGTGGCTGTGAGTGTGTAAGAATTGGACTCACTGTGGAGCGGGTTTTGAAAATTTCTTATATGGTGAGCCTATCATATGTCACAATGTCCACCTTACAAGGATAACAGATGTCAAACAGCAGAGAGGCTGGGGTTGACAATCCATACCCCTACATGTGATATCAAGGCCTGGTGAACAATTTATGCAACACTTGTCTTACCCAGAGAACACTCTCAACCCATGTCTCATACACAAACACACTCAGCTAGGCAACTGCTTTGTTGGTAGTTTCCTGCATATTGCCCACAGATAGTAACCATGGTGTGATTGCAGCAGACTACAGAGGCCATGGTACCCTGTCTCATCACTACAATAGGCATATAATTGCATACAGTGCTCCTTCACTGTGTTCCCCACTGGACCCCTGCAACAACTGTAGTGCCATCAAATGTAACACACACAGGACATACCATGCCTTAAACACATGCCCTGTATGGACAGATGCCACTGACACCAGGGAATACCTGTATCATGCTGTCAATGTAAGTGCAGGGTCAACCCGATGTCCATTGCCAGTTCCCACCACATGAGGCCAGGAATGGCACATCTGATGATAACAATCTGTGTACACAACATGCTCCAGATACTCCGGTACACTTCCAGAAGTCACAGAACATGAATGTGGAGCGTGTGCACATCCCAGACACCATCCATGTCATGGACTATAGAACACATACATGGCAAACATTGCACAGCACTGGCCACTCACAATAGTAACCCAGATAACTGGAGGCCATTGTGTGGGCCAATCCAGACACTACACCCCTGAGCCACACTGCAGACCATTTTCATGTGGCTTGATGCCAAAGCATACCCATTATCTAGCCTTGTACAGCCTTCTGGTACAGTCAACCACTACACACCTATGAAGCAATGCACCCATGCATGCCAGTACTGGCAACCTGTGTCTGTGTGTGTGTGTGTAGAGTATAATGATTTTGACCTCATTCACACTCACTACACCTCCCACTGGCCTACTGAAGCATGCTTTCTGATGTCAGACACCTTCACATACCCTTTGCCGATATATCATCCTGATAACCCCTGTGATGCATGTGATACCTGCATATTACTGTATTGTGGCAAACCAGCTAGTTAGGATGTCTAATCCTGACCCTGCCAACTGTGTTAATGTGTGTGAGTCCCTGACAGAGTGTGAATGTGTTGACGTTGACACCTGTTCATGTGGACAGGCACATGTACTACACCTACCTAATCCCTTCTAAATCACTGTTGCAGATGTCACTCACCATCAGATATACCTTTAGACAGCACCTTAGCATGTAGGCTCTGTGGTGCATGCAGCAACTCCATAGACATGTGATTGCATTACATAGTCAGCCAAGGGGTTGAAACCCTGTCCTGGTAAGTGTGTGACATAAACATGCTTAGTTTTTACTCTCCCACATGCTCCCTGCCTTACTTTGTCTCTGTCTGTCTCTCTCACTCCCTCTCTGGTGGATGAGGAGAAGTACACCTGCTTTGTTTAGGCAGCAGCTTGTGTTTTGTAAGTGATGCTCATGATCAGCTGATGGCCTCTGCATGAATTGCAGTCCCCAACTAGCTGATGGCATGTGGAACAGCTGTGGTAATATTCCCATAGCCAGTTGCATGGAAACACACTCCTATACTTAGGAACATCATGTGGGTGTTGGGCCTTTTCATTCACTGTGAGCAGGAACTCATGTCGGTATTTGGCAAACAGCATCACAGATGGTATTGTGATATACCTCTAACAACATACACTGTGGAGACAGGCCAAGAAAAAGGAGGTGGATGTGCCTGACATGACTACAGAATGTAAGTGTTGCTCTTCTGCATTTGGAGTAATGTTGGTTTAACAGTGTATGTGTGGATATGGCTGGTCTACATGATTTAATATCTGTCATGACAGTGTTATGTGTTTGAGGAAACACCCACCTGTAGGGTTTTCTGCAGACTGGGCAGTATTTGAAGACTTGTGTTTCTTGTGTTACTCACAGATCACCTATCGTAGAACTGCAGAAGCATAGTCTGAGGATTGCAGTCAGTACATGGTGACAGCTATGAGAGTTACTGACTTCATATCCCTCATAGGACATATGTCACAACAAACCCTGGTATGACAGTAAATTTATGAGGTTATCACAACAACATGCCAATATTGGCCCAGTGTTTGTGGCTCTAGCTACAATTCTGTCATCCTTTGTAGATATGTCCTGCAGTAAGAGAGGCATATGTTCTGTACACCATTATTTATTGACATCATACCTGATAAAATGCCAAACAGATAGACTGCTAGACATGTTATGTATAGTAGGTGTTAATTCTGAGGACATAACCTGGGCATTCAGTGGTTGTGTGCACAGTAGTAGGGTCTGTGTACCTATGGTGATTGTTGACAGTATGTGTAGTACGAATATGTACCCTGGCCTGTATACAGACTGCGGTAGATATCATTGTTCTGGGTCCTGTTCTATCTTATGTTGCATGCTGCTCCAGTGTATGGTACCCTATTGGCTCACCTGTTTGTAGGGCCAAACTCACACATGCCCCATACCACAGACAGGCATTGAACCACACTGTGTCATGACCCGGTTTATGTAGGGTAATGTGTGAGTGGCACATACGAGGAGGTGTTCATCAGACAGTCCGTATAGTGTCATATTAAGCTTGTGTACCATATGTGGCTGTGGCTGTGTTCACACTGGTTGCGGGTATGCTCTTCCTCACAGGTGTCTGTTACTCTGTGCTGTGACATGCCTGTAAAGCCTGCTATATTTGTAGATACATGTGTATTCCCCTATACAAAATGTAGGCCAGTTTTGTGGCAGTTTGCCCATAGTTTGCACAGTATTTTGTTACATGCCTATCAGCATAGTGTAATTACCCAGTGTGATGTTATGTCCAGATATTTGCAAGATGTACTGCTGCCAGGCCACCATAACAGTTGTGTATTTCTGATAAAGCAGTGGGATTCTGTACAGATGTATGTCACTAACTACTGGGTAGTATGTAGCCATGCGATCTCTGTACCACCAGGTATTATGTGTCAGGACAAACAGGCATGTGTGAATGCATAAACTGTGTGGGCATATGTAGTCCAGTATTTACGTGATATACCCATGTACATGGCTGTTAACATCCACATTGTCAGGCTTGATCCACATGTGTCACACGAAGGAGATCTGTGTATACCTCTGGACTGACCAGAGTGTACCAGACTGTCCACATATATTGGTCATATCTCTGCTGTAGTCCAAAGGATCATTACTGTGCTATCAGTGATACTGTACTATGATGTCCTTAGGATGTCTGTCAGTAACCGATGGTGTACATGTCAATAGCAGATGTGACCTCGCACACACGTCTGTTAAGACAACCCATGTTACAGTAGCAACAGTTTATATATATATATATATATATATATATATATATATATATATATATATATCTATATACCTGCAATGCATACATGACATCATCTTGCACTAAGATGTTGAGACTATTGGTGCTGAGGTAGGACTCCACTTCATGTTCTAGACATATGGAAAACACACATATATATATATATATATATATATATATATATATATATATATATATATATGTATATAGACATATACATATCTAAATACATATATGGATATATATATATATATATATATATATATATATATATATATATATATATATATGTATGTACACACACACACACACACACACACACACACACACACACACACACACACACACACATATATATATATATATATATATATATATATATATATATATATACATATATACAGAGAGATCTATACGTGGCCATATATATGATATGCACTATACAGATGTGTTATAATTATATATATATATGAGTAAATATGTGTATGTTCATGTAGACAAATATGTAGATATTTATATGTATATATCCATATATTTGTCATGTGTAAACATTACTATTGTGTATACCTTCCCAGATGTATCACACCATATGTGTATGATATGTGCATATTTACATATAACAACATATGTCACACAACAGTAATATCAGTAACATGTACTATACAATTGTAGAAGTCACAGCGATTGTTCAATATTATTCAATATTCTACTGACAGATGTTTTGGAAAAACAATGACTGTCTACAGAGCTGTTGTGTTGTACTGGTTAACTGCTGTGACTATAGAGTACTGGGTCCTGGGTTCTAGACCTGTAAGAGCTGTTTATTTTGTTGCTGGGCAGAACAAGGGCTGCTGGATACAGACTATATAAGGCAGTTTGAGCAGCTTTAAGTGCGTTTGCTCAGGTTTGCATGAAGTTAAGCAGTGCTAAAGTACGGTTAAACGCATGGGCACTTACACCATGTAGGCTTCGCTTGCCAGTGCACAAATGTGCTTAGCTGTTATAGTGAGGCAATGCTGATACCTGCTAAGCATGGCTCAGCCCTGGTAACCAGTGCTCACATCCCAGTCTGATAACATAGCAGGGTAATAACATCTGTAATAAGTGTATGTAATGCCATGTACATAACATGTGTCTATGTGCTGTCATTTCAGTAGCAAGGGGTGTGAGTGTCATGTCTGGGACATTTGAGTATATAAGACCTGTACATCTCTCTTATCTGTGTGAATGTGTTACATACAATGGTAGTATCCCAGGTAATGTGCCGGCACACTGGCATGTAGTGTATCATGCCATTGCTATTGTTGACAGTGCTTTCCCAAGCAAGAGTAGATTGCTAATTTTAATACTGGCAACAAGTACCCCTGCATGCATAGATGGACTCTGAGTCCTCACTGTCATGTTCCTGGTGTGTGAGGTGTGTCACAGTATATATCCCCTACTGGATAATGATCTGACATTTGGAAATTAACTGTACACTACTGTCTGTACAGCACATGTCAGTGAGGCCTGCCAGCATGTAGTAATAGCATACATATTGGTGTCAGACATCTATCTGTCAACACATTCATCCTACTGCATAGCTAGTTGGCAAGCTGATGTCTGTCAGTCCCTGTACAGATGTGCAGATGGCAGGTATCCATCTTGGATATGTATAGGCAACCTATGCTTGACTGACACTGACATGTCTGCCCTGGTCTGTTATAACTGGCACAGATAGGACACAACACCCTGTATGCACCACATGCCATGAATACCTCCACAACACTACCACAGTCAACACAACATGCTTGGGTACAGGTCTCCAACACAGACACTAACCATAGTTTGTAAAACATGTTGCATACATTTCAAATGGATCACCTCACTGGCCATTTGCAGGAGGCACCCAGAGGATTGGCTGATGCATGTCACTGTCACCCTGAGGGTTACCACTGTGGTTTCTATGGATAGATTGCCTGCAGACACATGGCAGGTGGCATGATACCACTGTACTCACATCACCTACACTTCCCATCTCTTCATGGACAATGGCCAGGTACACACCTATGACCACCTGCAGTGATGCACCCCAGTACTGATAAATGTGTACATGTGCATTACGGAGGATATCAGTGTCTGTGTGTTAGTACACCTGTAGTTGGGAATACCATGAGGGCCTTCACACCCACCGCAACACCCATTGCCATAGTTAGATGTGGCTGCTGCTGTACCGGACATTACATGTACCCTGTTATGCTCTTCTCCCTGAAGACTACCCGAGTCTTGCAGTACTAGCACAACACTGTTGTATTAATGGGTTGATAGGCATGGGATACCCACTGAGTTCTGGCAAGTGTGTGTATGTGTGCATGTGTGTATATCTGTAGGATACAGCATTCTGAGGCCACATACTCCTATTACAAAACACATTGCCACACAGTATTATGGATAGTGATGTTGCTGCCCATAGGAGAGGCATGACAATGCATCACCCTACTATGCCTGTGGCATGTGCATTAATATATATCTCTCTGTAGTACCACCGTTGGAATGGACAATGGGTTGTATCACAGTCCTGGTCAATGTGTGATGGTGGGTATGTCAGAGTGTCATCATGGGTTCCAGTGTGCACAATATCCACAGTTGGGTGTGGGTGATGTGTACACTGTCATTACACCATGGTACCCCCGGTACACGTCCTGTGTACCACTGTATGGTCACCACTGTCACCATCAACCATACAGGTAACTGATAACACAATCCAGCCCAGGTATGCATGTGCTGTGTGCAGCCGAACTGTAACACAATGGACACACTGCCAAGTTAGTTAGCACTGATAGGCCCAGGTCTCTTGGATGTATGTCTGCCTGTTACGTGTCTGTTAATGTGTATATGATGGTATGTCACACTATGTATCATCCATATACAATCATTACATCCCCCATTACCATACTGTACATGCCTGGGGATGTTCTGCATGCAACATGTAACCTGGAACACACCTCATCCTAAATGCTGTGTGGTGTGTGCAATGAAAGCCACACACATCAGTAGCACTACATACCTAGGTAGGGGTCTAGTCCCAGTGTTGCCAAGTAAGAGTGTGTGTGTATGTGGAGGTATTTAGTTCAGGTTGCTGATTATACATGTCCCAGGGGGTCACCTGTCCATGTGGCATAGACAGTAACTGTTATACAGACCTGTAACCTGTGTTCAACTGTACCCAGGATATGTCACAGCCATGGTGTCACCACAGTGCCATACCCCTTGTGAGATATGACTGCAGACCATCCTCCTACTGACACATGTGCTCCTACAACATAAATGAATAACATTATGGAGATCATAATCACTCAGTGTTAATAACAGCTATAATGCATCATGGCTGGACAGCTATACTACCTTACATGTAAGCATTAAACATTACTACTGACAACATGTTAAACAGTAGTACATTGGTACACTGCAGTACAGTCACCATATGCATCAGGACCATATTAGCCTGTCCCTGTATTGATGTTATGGATGACAGGGATGTGGCACAGGTATCGTCATATGCACAGGGTGTGTTGTTGGTTTGCCAGAGACCAAGGGTGGGCCATACATTTGACACCATCTGTGTGGGTGAGGGGTGTAATATTCTGATATGGGCATGGTGATTGGTGTGTGTTTATATGGGGTTGCCCTAGGTGTGTTTGTATAGTGTGTGGATATGCATGCACAGAGTTCTTCCATGTGACTGCCCTATACATGGGTTTCTTGGACAGCTGCAGACCATACCTGGCAGGGGTGCAGTTCACCGCCTCTGGCCATGGACACATGGACTGTGCCTGACAGGGGTTCCATGGGCACGTCCAGGTACAGATCTCAATGTGCTACTCTCCCCTGATGATGACATATGTCCACTGAAACCAGGTCCCTCATGGTCTGCTGTGTTGTGGTGTGGACAGCGTCCACCCTGCAGTGTAGGGTCTGGTACTGCCACTACGGGAGTGGCTATGTGTCCGTGCACATTCACATTGACCACCAGCTTTTGGTGTTGCTGGCCTACATCCACGTGGCCATTGCCCCACACCCACCACATATTCTACCATGGACAATCCATGGTCAATGAGGCCCACCATCTCACCCAACCATCTATCTATGACCTCAGTATAATCACGGAGAGTACCTGCAAGTTCATGGAAGTTGTCACTTACAGATGAGAGAGCAGCCGTCTTCAGCCTCAGACCCTGTCTGGGGTACAGTTACATATGCGCTTGCACTCCAATGACAGTCTGAAACATGCATCTGGTAGTACCAGTGCCCTCCAATGAGCACCGAAGTACATCTGCCTATGTGGTGCCCTGCCAGACATCCAGCTATGCCTGCTGTGTCCAGACACAGCAGGCATAGATACACTCTCCTGTGCACTGCTACCAACCGCCAACTGTCCCTCTGTTATGGCAACTGGTGATGGGGTATCTATAGGCACGGTGACTGTGTACAGGGTTGGGGTGGATAACAGGAGGATGTCAAATAATGGCACCGTTTCGGCCTCTGACAACCTCGCTTGTGCCTCAACAGTCCTACCATCATTTTTGGTGTCTGTATGGACACCAACATCAGACTGCATGCAGGAGGGAACCTGACCCACCTTGCCACCTATGAGGGGAAAACAAGAAACGCAATTTAGGACTTGTATGGCATTGCATAACAGTGCACACATACATACATACACACACACACACACACACACACACACACACACACACACACACACACACACACACACACACACACACACACACCGAAATTCCACCATAATACCTACCTGTCCCTTAGTTTACAGACAGTCCCAAGTTTATTCACATAAGTTTACCTTCCTGCATCACACTTGGTAACATACACTCATTAATACCACTCATTAATGTATCATTCTTCTAAATGCCTAGACAAGTGATCACAACACAAGCCCTGTTGCTCCATTACCTCCTTGATAACATACACTCATTAATACCACTCATTAACATATCATTCTTCTAAATGCCTTCTAAATGCCTAGACAATGCCTAGACAAGTGATCACAACACAAAACCTGTTACTCCATTACCTCCTTGACTTGACTGGAGTAGGTTTTACAAGGCCTTACTGTTGTAATCCAGTGTTCACCCTGGATATGTCCGGACATCGTCAGCATGGCCCCCATATGTTAGGGGCTACTATGTTCACTCCATAATGTCATGCACTGGAGTGTCATATGTAACTATCTCTCAGTAGATGCAAGATCTGCTGCTCAATCAGCTTATTATGTGGGCAACAGTAATATCTGGATACACTCCCTGGTGTTGTCTAGTAATTCCCCAATGCATATGTAGTGCTGCATATGTGGTTTTGGGTAGGCATTCACCTTTCTGCTGATTGCAATTGTAATTGAATACCTGGTGTCTAGTTTTCCTGCCAATGCATGTTCCATGCTACAGACCTTATTATACTGTCAGTTGTCTTGTGATTACATATCAGACACATATTCCTGGGGTCTCATGTGTCAGTCCATGTCCATGTACTGCACAATTCCAAAGGAAAGTACTGACATATGAACGACCCCACAATCACACATGTGCATACATGGACATCCACACAACACACACACATGCACACACACATCCTGCATGCATCAATCCCCCTCCACTCCACCAGATTACACATACAGACAAAATAACCCCCCCACACACACACACACCTACAGGTGAGGTTGCACAAAGATAGTACACTCAGACCTCCCATTACCCATTTGTTGACATGCATAACATATGGTTCCCAACAGCATGCAGTGCAGCTATAGTCAATCCATACTAGCAGCAGTATACATGTGTGTGATGCATGGGCTGTGTTAGTAGGTGATGCCTCTTCCCCTGGAAAACACTGCACCCATGTACACAGTATTGCTGTGCACCTGTTTTGCACCCTGCCACTGTGCACCATATGTCACAGGTGTACACACCACTGCTGAATATGTATTACTGTGTCAGTTATGTCTGCTGTAATGCTCACGGCCCCTATGTGTTTGTCCGGCACATAACTGGGATGATATGTGGACAGATGTCATTTGTGAATGCCTGATGTCTGATTTACAGATCTCAACATCAGCGGTGCTTGTATGACCAATATGATACTATTACACTGACAACTGTCACCTTACCATGGCTGTGGGGAGTGGACACACCCTTATTGATATGGCGCCCTTTTCCTTGATATGCCATGGGGTCACATCACTGCATATATTAACATTACATGAGCCTGATATGTGACAAATGTCCTGTACATTCAAATGTGGTGTCTACCAAATGTGTTACTTGTGCTGATGCTGACAGTGATGCATACAGTTCATGGGTGCATATGTGTGCACACCCTTATGACGGTTTGTTGCACCTACTGTTATGTGTACTACAGTAGTCACTATTCCTGGCAGGGGTATACTAGCATGGTTAATCTGCATTTGCCAGTATATGGTCAGTCTGCCCTACACATGTCCCCCAGCTCTGCATGATTGCAGGGTCAACTCATGTGCACATCCCTTGGAGTTCACACACTAACGTTACTATTGCTGTGGAGTCAGGATTACATCTGCCACAGTTCCTGAACCTGATTGTGTGCAGATACAGCCATTCGTAGCATCCCTAGCATCCCTGCTGCAGTGCACTGGTGTGTTATGATGACAGCCCCTCCCCACTTTCAGCCTTTTTGCAGATGCTTGACAGCTATGGCCTACACGTGTGTTAGTTTGCAGTGTTCTGAACATTGAACACCATGTGTAACAGCCTTGCCCCAGCTACTAACTGGCAAACATACAGATGTACACTGGCACCGGTACAGTACACATGGAGATTGTGGGCCTGAGGTAGGGTGAGGTGGTGGTTGTGCAGCACATGTAGCTTACATGATACTGTCTGTAGGTTTCCAACATGGTCATTGTACACTAGTACACATTGCAATGCAGGACTTTTGGGAACCTGTTCTGTTATGCATACAATACCTGTAGAGAGACCTAGCTGATGTTTCCTGTCATACAACTGACAGATCTGATTACCCTAACCTGTAGGCCACTAGCTTGCAGAGTCCAGGCAATTTCTGACATGAGTCCTGCACAGCCAGTACTTGGTAGACATTCCTGCAACCCCCTCAGTGTTGTGGCATGTTACTGGGCAGCCGACATGACCAGTTTGCTACATGTGACATCATTTGTCTTGGATGGCCATCTGTTTATTTCCTACATCATTCCTATCCCATACATCCTTGCCACATAAATGACTGTCTGCACTGCCATGGCATATGCAGTGGTGAGGTATGGCCACATGTCCAGCTCATGGCTGCTACCTGTTGAGTATGGGGCCCATGCCATGTCATGTAAGATATGTGCAAGCTACGCCTGCCTCTGTTTCAGGTAAGTGTGCACATTTGATGGCCAAATGTCTGGACCAATACGTGGTGTGACACTGGGGACATGTACTTGCTGACAGGTGCATATCCATGACAAATGCATGTAGTCAATACCTCAACAGCTGCGTCCACTATATTTTATCTGGTGTGTGTGCACACATATGCGTCCAGTGTTTGTGAAGGTATGTATTCTCCATATTTGCTACCCTAATCTACAATTCTGTATTACACACTCATTGCTCATGTTGGGGCCACATTGTAGATTTTAAGGCTTGTGGACCACTGTATTATGATATGCCGTAGTGTAGCTCTGTAACAGTTGCCATTGTAATACTGGTATATACACTGTTGCAACACTGTATAAGAGTGATGTTTCACACATGTCCCTACTGTAGGCCATTTGTCCCACCATTATGTTCATCCTTGTGGACACATTTTGCAATGACAGGATGTTAGTTATATTGCAGGTGTCTGACATACCCTTCAGATACACCATCATGGTCACCACTTTGATGCAGTGCAGTTAGCAGCAACAATACGTGAACATGTATGGCATGCAATATAGGTAGGTGTGTTAGATGTGTGCATGGAATATACCATAGCCATTACATGACCAGTGTATTTTCAAGCATGAACATAAACCATACTCACCAGCTACAACCTGCTGCCTTGGTGGTATACCAGAGGGACCTACATAAGTGTGTGAGAGATGTGATGTCAGTAGCCACAGCTGTGGCATTGGTACATGGTGGGTGCAGCATTACAGTACATCAACAGTACAAGTCCACAATACTACAACTTATACACATCTGTTTATTACTACTACACAGCAACAGACTATATATATATATATATATATATATATATATATATATATATATATATATATATATATATATATTTATGTCAACTCACATATGCATGAGCTACCTGTACAGATGCGGATGGATATGCAACAGTGGTCTACTGATGCGACCTGCAGCCTTACCTGCATGTTCCTCGGCCGGTGTGTGGGTAGCACCCTCCTCCACTATGGTCTCCGCCAGTTGTTGCATGTGTGGGTGGGCAGGTGCCACGAGGCTGTCGAGAAGCTCCTCCACACATGTCAGGGGGTGGATGGATGGCATGACCCACCCATTGCGAGGTGATCCCTGGAATGCAGCAGCAAGCCAGCAGGCATTACAAAGCAGGTTGCTGCAATGATGCCAAACCTGCTTATAACTGCAGTTATGCAGGCCGACATCATTGACCCTGTGGACTAGATCATTCCACAGGGCGGTCTGCTCCTGCTGCTCATGGGCTGTCCTTCCAAACAGCACCTGGTAATGCTGTGCCAGGTGGTTGATGATGACCTCATTTTCATCTGCTGAATACACTGGTAACCAGCCATGTGACATCTTGCAGGAAAGACATAACAATTTAAACAGGTCTGAGCAACTCATACAGCATGGTTACCATAGTTCTTAATACACATCTCTGTCCCCCCACCATATCTGTGACAACAAACTGCTCACACAACTCAGTAGGTATGGCTAAAGTTTCCCTACCATTGGGACATGTATTGTATTGTACCATGCTTTGTGTTATGTGTTTGTAGCCATGTTTCCTGTGGGGACACTATCATTGCTGGCCTGTTACAGACAATGTCACCTGCATGCCATTATAAGGGTATCTAAGGTTTCATATATGCATGTGGTCTGTTTGTTATGTGATTGCTGCACATCTGTCGTTATCTGTTATGGGGATATCTATGCATGCTACTGGACATGATCCGGGATTGTGTGGACTATTACTTACGCACATATGTTCTATAACAGTGACACAATAGCATGTTTAGAAAACAGTTGTCAGCATGAGCCACCACTCCCACCTCATCTGGCCATGTTACCAGCCACATCACATGTGGGACCCACCCTCATTTATTGGTCCTGCACTGCCTTAAGGTGGAGCCACCGCAGGGGATGGTGTCCCTACCAGGGGCACACATAGACATGATCCTGTCACCCGAGGTCAGGTCCAGGATCTGTTGCATAGGGATGTCCACAGAGATTTGGGGAATGTGCTACAGCACCTTGAGGCCCTCAGTACACAATTACAGGGTCCACATGCTCCTACTACTCAGCCTCCAGCCCAGGCACCTTCAGGGCTGTGAAGCTGCTGTTGTGATTGGCAATGGCAGGGGGCCTTGTTCTCATTGTTTCCATATGGGGTCTCATGGGGCTTCCATATCGCAGACAGCCCTACAATCCAGGGTGTTTACCCACCACATGTGTCATATACCACCCCTACAGGCTGTCCTCTCTATCTACCACCCCAACCAACCTCCACAAATATACCTGCTATCCTTCCCCAGATTCCGATTCCCACCTTCACAGACAATGGCAATATGGTCCCAACAAGCGGTTCACATGTCACATAAACATCTATGTTGCACACACTTACTGCTGTATACATATGTGTGTGTGTGTGTGTGTGTGTGTGTGTGTGTGTGTGTGTTTGTATATATGTACATATATATATATATATATATATATATATGTGTGTATGTGTGTGTGTGTGTGTGTGTGTGTGTGTGTGTGTGTGTGTGTGTGTGTGTGTGTGTGTGTGTGTGTGTGTAGATATATATTTTATTGTATATATATATATATATATATATATATATATATATATATATATATATATATATATATATATATATACATATAGGTGCCTGTATATCTGTAGACGTACATGTATATATAAATATATATATATATATATATATATATATATATATATATATATATATATATATATATATATATATATATATATATATATATATATATATAAAAATATATATATATATATATATATATATATATATATATATATATGGGTTACATTCAGACATCAGGTCCACAATCTGTAACTCTCTTTCCTGCACAGCTCCACTGTTCTGCCTTACTACAACACAGACAGGCACCACATATGGATACAGCCTACCATTGGGGGGGGGGGTATATATAGGAACAGATTGCAGGTAAACCTATTACACACCTATGGCATTTCAGCATGCAACATTACATGTTAACTTGAGCGTCCTGCAAGTGGTGGGCTCTGGAACTCATGTATCCATCATTATGGCATTACTTACACCAGCAGCTATTGGCCACAGTAATATACATGTTTCCCATTACACAACACGCACTATGATGGCTTACATCTTGTCAGTCAGTGCTGCTCTGCACAGTTGATGGGTATGGCCCACTACCTAGAGGGACAAATTCTATTGTCCATAGCAGTTGTTCAGTTGACCATCATTACAACAACAATGGTTCTGGATAGTTTGTTACAAGACTGTAACTGTTAACTGTTACAAGAACAACTGTTCTGGATAGTTTGGATAGTTTGCTTATAAGATTGTGTTTTTTTTTCTTTGCCTTGGCCTTCAACCTGCCTGCTTTCTTTCTTTCTTAGTTTGTTTGTTTGTTTATTTGTTTGTTTGCTTGTTTGTTCCACTCTCTCT
Source organism: Protopterus annectens (assembly GCF_019279795.1). Classification (NCBI taxonomy): domain Eukaryota; kingdom Metazoa; phylum Chordata; order Ceratodontiformes; family Protopteridae; genus Protopterus; species Protopterus annectens. The sequence goes on from NC_056726.1 coordinate 1,587,229,278, forward strand.
CTCTCTCTCTCTCTCTCTCTCACCTGCAAATGGATTGAGGTGCTTTGTACAGATTGCAGCATGCATTTTGTAGGTGATGCACATGATCAGCTGATGGCATCTGCACCAATCAGTGTCCTCCACTTGCTACCTTCATGCAGTATGCTGTGTAGTACTTCCAATTACTACTGTCATGGCAACCCAGTACTATAATTCCCTACATCAGGTGGGTGTGGTCCCTTTACCTTTCTTGTATGGTTGTCATCTTTCCTGTGTGTGGGCAGCAGTGTTACAGACAGCAGGTAACAACACCTCTTACAAGAGGACTTGCAGAATCAGGCCAGCTACATATTTGTATAAGGTTCCAGAACTACAGACATAATGTGAGTAGTGTTGTTATATGCATTGTATAGCACCAGTGTTACAGGGTTTGTGTATACATACTAGTTTAACATGGAATGCAGTCTGTCTGCATAGCTCTCAACTGTGGGCCCATCCACATGATGGCCAGAGGTGTGCCTGTTATGTTTTGTCTGTCTACCACACATGTCTTGTGTCAGATATATCACTAGCAGTATGTGTGTTGAGTGTTATTAGTACATGGCTACATCCATTTGCATTTCTGACTTCATATTCCTGACTAAGGATACGTTGCAGACTATCCTGTAACACCAGCAACTTGCTCAGTGTATGACAACACTATTTCACATATGGGCCTGCGTTCTGGTCTCTGTCCTCCACCTACATACGAAGCTTTGTTCACATGACATGCAGTCAGGGGTTGTTATGTAGTGGCCTGTGATTATGTCATGCTGCCATTCCGGCCATCATTCCCATGCTGTTGTGGCCCCCACACATATTGTGGGTTTGGGTCCATATATATGTGGGCTTCATCTACACAATACATGTGTGCTCTTCTGCAGTCCAGAGGTCAGTGTATGCAACAGTGGTATATGCCCCTGTATGTCAGTCTATGGCGGGATGCACCATAAATAGCCTAGGCTGTTACAACATGTGAGGGATATCAGGAGCAAGATGCCTTAAGGTTTATGGATGTAAATTACCATACATTACACCTTGGGGAAACTACTGGCCTACTGCTTACTGCCATACAGACTGTTTTGTTTGTCATTGTGATTGTGATGGTTTCAGTTATGCATTGTTATGTAATAGATACATTCCATTGTGTCAACTTAGTTTTTCCCCCCTAGCAATTGCATACAGAATGTAGTTAGAGGCTGCTGGACTATACACCTGCATTACTTACTGTAGACTGATTGTTATCTTGTGGCCCAGTTTGTCTTTACTGTTGTACTACTTGCAGGCCTTGACCTGGACAGCAACATATGTTATGCTTTCAGATTGCTGTATTATACGATCTGCTTGAGAGTTGCATTTATCTGTTTGTATGTATTTCAAAGTATAAGCAGCTATATGACATGGCATATACAACTGTGATGGTACACAATAAAACCTGTGTGTGGTGTCATATCCTTTGACTTCTCAGTGGGTATATGTTTCAAGCAACAATTGTCTTTTGTATGGGTGACTCATACACTGTCCTTTTGATAAGGCGGCAACTGTAGGAATACTGGCTGTTCTGTATGGTGTGCACCCTCTAAATATGTAAGTTCCTATACATATCTCTGTGTGTGTATGTGCAGTTACATATATATCTATATATATATATATATGTATATGTATGTATATGTATCTGCATATATGCGTGTGTGTGTGTGTGTGTGTATGTATCTTTGGAATGTTTACTGCTTCCACATTGTACATTCCCTATGGTAGCCTGAGTGTACTGCATGATTTGTTACTGATACCATCCTGACATCGTACAGGTGGGATGGATTACTGTTAATGTCTTGTGCCCACATTGTGTCGGGTCCTGGGTATGGGACTTGCAACAGTTGGTTTTGTATTGCAGGGCAGATCTGTTTTGCTGTGGGGGAGGGGGTGATATCAATACATAATTATTAATGGTGCCTTTGGTCATATATGTATTTATGTTCTCTTTTATATCTATAGATATATATCTGTATAGACACATACACACACACACACACACACACACATATGTATATATATGTAGACATACATATCTATAGATGCATGCATATGTATGTATATATATATATATATATATATATATATATATATATATATATATATATATATATCAGTATACACACACACACACACACACACACACACACACACACACACACACACACACACACATCTACATGTATAAATACATTTCCTGTACTATTGAATGACTGTGCTGGATGATATGTTCATGAAAACATCAGGGTTATGTAGATATGACATGGCTTATTAGTAAATCACTTTGCTTATGGTGTGCAGGGTCTTGGGTTCGAGCCTTGCAACGGCTGCTTGTTTTGTTTCTGGGCAGAACAAGGGCCGTTGTTTACAGAGTGATTAAGACACTTTTAAGCAGTTCTATGCAGGTTTGCTCGGGTGTGCGTGAAGGTAAGCACATCTAACTTCCAATTACAGTTTCTTATATGATTTAGCTTCTCAATTGCTTAACCTGTGTAGGCATTGCTTACCCCTGCACAAACAAGCTTAAACCCGCTTACTGCTGCTTAAACGTGCTTACTCCCACTTACCTTTGGCTAATTTCTTTAAAAGAAATGAAAAAGGGTTGATAGGAAAGTGGTGAAAAAGGGGCACAAAGAGGGAAAGACAGTAGAGAAAATAGCTAGGGATGTGCAGGACAGGTGTAGGAAAGGTCCATAGCTGCCCATTTCTTCTACAGCAACAGCTGTGCATATACACTGAATTTGGAGATAGATTTGACACTCAAACCACTGTGAGAGGGGTGAGGACAACAGTAATATGTTGTGAAGCCAATTAGGCCAGATTACATGTGTCTAGTGGACACGTGCAAAATGAACAGTTATGTATGGGGCAAGATTTTTTGGGGGGAAAAGATTGCCCTTTTTTTCAGGTGAGAGTGGGATGTTGGGGAGGGATAGTAGGTATATTTGGAGAGGTAGGTTGAATAGGATAACATACAAGACAGACAAGACAGCATACAGGGGCGGTATATAACACATGTGGGTGGTAAACACCTTGATGGGGAGGGGTGTTTGTAAATCGGAAGCCCATGAGCCCCCTAGTGGATACAGTGGGACTGAGGTCTGCACCCATGGGGAGTCTCCAATGCACCTTTACAGCCCTGAAGGTGTCTGTGCTGGGGGCTGAGTAGGATGGCCATGCCGACCCTCTAGTTGTGACACGCAGCCCTCAAGCTGGTGTAGCAGATCTACAAACTCCCTGCGGAGCTTGCTACACACCACTCCCCGGACCTGGCTATGGGTGACAGTGTCCTGTCTGCACCCACTCCCCTTGAGGCAGTACCAGCCGCAGGACCAGTGGACAAGGAGGTCTCGAGGTAGGCCCCAGACATGCTGGTGCCCGGTGCTACAGCCAGCTGAGGTGGGACAGGTGGGTCCACTGGGACCGGCCTTCCCAAACGTGCTATGGTGTTGAAATTTATAACATATGTGGGTTAGTAATAGTCAACACATTCCAGGATTAGGTATAACAGCATGCATAGATATTCCCATTAACCCAAAACACCAGGTATGGAACAGTTGCATAGCATATAGAACACATGCATATATGGAACCACATTGGCCATTACAACAGCATGCAGGTACATTTATGGCAGCTTGCCACCAGTGTGGGAGTATTTCAACATGGCACATGCATAGGAACAAATTGAAGTATTTATCAAACAATAGGACATATGTCCCAACAATAGATTTAATGAGGCACATACCAATTGAGTTGTGTTTTTAGTTTATTGTTGCAGATATGCCCGGGGTGTGAATTAACAACTAGTATATTCCTGTAGTTCTCATTACTTTCCTAGTCAGTGCTGTGATCTGTACCTTACAGGTTTTAGTACACTACCCTATGGCCTTACTTTGGACAGTGGTATGGATGTAGACAAATATATACCTGAACTGAGTTTTACCTGCAGTATACACCTCTTACCTGGTATACCTGTGGAGATATTGTTAGTTAACACTACCTAACTGTTTCTACACATATTCCAAGATTTCAGGTTGATGTTATGCACATACCTGTCCATCTCTTATTGTACACACTCTAGGCATGTCTTGAACACATGCAGGTGAACAGGGACATATTTTGACTATTGCCTTCTTAAACCTTTTGTGATTTGTACAATGACAGGTGTGTTTTCATTGACATTTTCCAACTATAGACAGGCCTGACAGTCAGTTATATGACATGAAATGCTGCCTACATGTCAGAGATTAGCACACTGGTATGCCAGGGGGACAGGGTAACAGCTGGCAGGTATGGGCCGATTAACTGTACATTCTTGACAATTTTGTAGACTTGTGGGGTATGATTCTGCATACAGCTTACTACCACTCCCAGAATTCGAACCATGGCTGTGTCTGCTAAAAATAAAACAGTGTCCATCACAGTTGAGTGTGCTATATAGATATCGCTGTGTATCTCTTGTCTGAGTTTTGTCTATAAATCTCTTGTGGTTTTACAATCTGACCTTGTAATTACAACACTCTTATACAGTTTTATTATGTAGCACAGTGGGTGACAGTGATGAGTAATACCTTATTATTCAGAGCAACTGTAGCACTAACAATGCCATACAATACCAGAGTAAACAGTACCAGTACTGGATAGCAATCTTTTATTTCTAGGCACAGTTTTTGTATCTGACAGGCCTGTGGGTCAATGTTTCTTAGCACTGCCTGAATGTTGCCACACATACTACCAGATTCCACATTATCATTATGCACATACATCTCACTCTGTTACTGCACACACTCTAGTCACAGCTTGACAACATGGGGGTGGAGATGGGACATACTTGGCTTATTACTCTCATAACATTTTGGGGAGTTGCTAGAGTGACAGGTTTGTTCTTATAGACCTTTTCAAATATCTAGAGTACCTTGACCCTGTCGGCAGCATCCTCAACTAACTGGCAGTTCCCTTGTGAATTAGCCCCTCTAAGTGCCCAGAGCAAGGAAAGACTACCATTTCCCACTGGAAAGACATAAGAGCAAGGCAGTAAGACAAAACAGCACGGCAGCTTCTACTGAAGAGCCAAGGCAGTTCCCTTGCGACTTAGCCCCTCTAAGTGCCCAGAGCAAGGAAAGACTACCATTCCCCACTGGAAAGACATAAGAGCAAGGCAGTAAAACAAAACAGCACGGCAGCTTCTACCAAAGAGCCAAGGCAGTTCCCTTGTGACTTAGCCCCTCTAAGTGCCCAGAGCAAGGAAAGACTACCATTCCCCACTGGAAAGACATAAGAGCAAGGCAGTAAGACAAAACAGCATGGCAGCTTCTACCGAAGAGCCAAGGTGGTTCACAAATATAACACTTTATTGTTTGAGGCTGCTGTCTGTGGGTCTAAGGTACACTAAATAATTTCCCTCATGTACCAGGTTTTCTCCCAAATAACAAAACCTTAGTTAAATACGTTCATACCCGCTAAAAACCTTAGTAAAACTACCTGCATTTACAACTAAGTACATACCTAGCTGAGCTTTAAGCTGTTTGATATGGTATAACCACGCTCCCCCACCCCCAACAAGTTAAGCAAGGTTTCATATACACCTACTGAAAACCCACCATTTTCAAATATCTAGAGTACCTTGACCCTGTCGGCAGCATCCTCAACTAACTGGTATGTCTATATAAAATGTTTTCTCCCATGTTGCTTTTTTAATGTTGTTTTGTAGAAATAGTAGACAGATTCAATTTTGAAAACGCTCTTTACACAGCAGGAGAGTTTTTCTGAAAACACGAGCGGCCAAAGTCACTGTTTCCTCTTAAATTGGCCGTATTGTTGTCTAAGATAAAGTTATTAAATTGAAGTGATGAGTTTAATTATACAGCCTGTTTTTATGCCGAAAGCATAGTAATCTATTTCAGTTGCTGAGGTCTAACGCTTCATGTGATAGCTCAACTCTAAATGCTGTATTGTATGGTTAAGTCGGCGTTAAAGGACAGTAGCAGTTGTTAGCGCTATCAGCTGCATGCCTATGAGTACGTACGATCAGCTTTTTAAACCAAAACAAACTGTTGTATTATAAATAAAGTGCATGCATGTTATTTTGTAATATTGCTGCTACCTATCTTGTTGGACCCTTGCGATTGGGTTTTTTAAGCAACTAATGAATTGTTGATAGAACCAGGATAATCTTACCATAGCTGTAGCTTGCGGAACCTCTAGCGGACCACAACCATGCTTGTAAATTGTAAAGTGCATTTTTCTAGCGCTACAATCTAGACTTGTACCTACTCCTTTCCTAATTTCCCTTCTGGTCTTACTCTATCTCTCTTAGGCAGTTCCCTTGTGACTTAGCCCCTCTAAGTGCCCAGAGCAAGGAAAGACTACCATTCCCCACTGGAAAGACATAAGAGCAAGGCAGTAAGACAAAACAGCATGGCAGCTTCTACCGAAGAGCCAAGGTGGTTCACAAATATAACACTTTATTGTTTGAGGCTGCTGTCTGTGGGTCTAAGGTACACTAAATAATTTCCCTCATGTACTAGGTTTTCTCCCAGATAACAAAACCTTAGTTAAATACATTCATACCAGCTAAAAACCTTAGTAAAACTACCTGCATTTACAGCTAAATACATACCTAGCTGAGCTTTAAGCTGTTTGATATGGTATAACCACGCTCCCCCACCCCCAACAAGTTAAGCGAGGTTTCATATACACCTACTGAAAACCCGCCATTTTCAAATATCTAGAGTACCTTGACCCTGTCGGCAGCATCCTCAACTAACTGGTATGTCTATATAAAATGTTTTCTCCCATGTTGCCTTTTTAATGTTGTTTTTTAGAAATAGTAGACAGATTCAATTTAGAAAACGCTCTTTACACAGCAGGAGAGTTTTTCTGATAACACGAGTGGCCAAAGTCACTGTTTCCTCTTAAATTGGCTGTATTGTTGTCTAAGATAAAGTTATTAAATTGAAGTGATGAGTTTAATTATACAGCCTGTTTTTATGCCAAAAGCATAGTAATCTATTTCAGTTGCTGAGGTTTAACGCTTCATGTGATAGCTCAACTCTAAATGCTGTATTGTATGGTTAAGTCGGTGTTAAAGAACAGTAGCAGTTGTTAGCGCTATCAGCTGCATGCCTATGACTACGTACGATCAGCTTTTTAAACCAAAACAAACTGTTGTATTATAAATAAAGTGCATGCATGTTCTTTTGTAGTATTGCTGCTACCTATCTTGTTGGACCCTTGCGATTGGGTTTTTTAAGCAACTAATGAATTGTTGATAGAACCAGGATAATCTTACCATAGCTGTAGCTTGCGGAACCTCTAGCGGACTGCAACCATGCTTGTAAATTGTAAAGTGCATTTTTCTAGCGCTACAATCTAGACTTGTACCTACTCCTTTCCTAATTTCCCTTCTGGTCTTACTCTATCTCTCTTAGGCAGTTTCCTTGTGACTTAGCCCCGCTAAGTGCCCAGAGCAAGGAAAGACTACCATTCCCCACTGGAAAGACATAAGAGCAAGGCAGTAAGACAAAACAGCATGGCAGCTTCTACCGGAGAGCCAAGGTGGTTCACAAATATAACACTTTATTGTTTGAGGCTGCTGTCTGTGGGTCTAAGGTACACTAAATAATTTCCCTCATGTACCAGGTTTTCTGCCAAATAACAAAACCTTAGTTAAATACATTCATACCAGCTAAAAACCTTAGTAAAACTACCTGCATTTACAGCTAAATACATACCTAGCTGAGCTTTAAGCTGTTTGATATGGTATAGCCCCGCTCCGCTCGCCCTCACTTCGCTCGGGCTCTCTCCGCTCCCCTCCCTGCCCCCTATTCCCACCCACCCCCTCTATATCTACATTTAAAACCACATAGCCACGCCCCCACCACTTTGCTCCAATCACCTTCTTGCTTATCTAATTATTTCTCTTTGTTCGCATCACTCTTCCTCATTCTGCTACTTACACTCTTTAGATCCTACCTGCCTCTCTTCCTCAAACCTTATTCTCCAACAACTGATAGTGGACTACTAACTCACTACCCCTACAGACATGTGGTACTCCATTCTACTACCCACCCTACTAGCTCCATACCTCTTAACCTTATATGAAACACAACCTCTCCTAGGACTCCATGCCTCAAATGGTCATACCAACAACCCTGAAACCAAACATACCAACTTTTATCATATCAGTAATACCAAGCCACTTCTTATATCATGCTCCTACTCCCAACACACTCACACCAGTAAAATCAGCCCTAGACTCAAACAATATTGTAAAATAATAGATAAATTTATGAAATGTATCTCTAAGTTAAGACTCAATCTGTTAATTGATGGGGACATACACTCTAACCTTGGCCCTACCAACATTAATAAATCCTCTCTCTCTATCAGCAACTTAAGCTACACCCCTACAATCCCCCATCCACCCAACTCTCTCTTAACCTGTCATCTCAACATCCGAAGTATCAATAACAAACTGCATGAACTTCATGCACTCCTTGCTGATCTCACCCCTGATATTCTGTGTCTCTCAGAGACCTGGTTAAAACCCTCCACTACCGATAATGAAATACTTCCCCCTGGGTATAACATACACAGGCTGGACCGAACATCCAGAAAAGGGGGTGGGGTGGCGGTACTATACAAATCTGATATGATTGTAACTACAGATGTTATTCAACTGCCTCAGACCAATAATTCTGAAATCATAGCTACCAAACTGAAACTTAATAACAGTAAACATATCTATATAATCTGTGTGTACATTCCCCCAGGTAATAATATAGCCACACTAGAAGACTTCCTTCATTGGATATCCATCCACTACCCCCAAGAAACCATACTTCTCGGTGACCTTAATATAGACTGGAGAACTTGTTCCTCTGAATCTCCTACCACTCATATTAACTTGCATTCATTCAAGCAAGTTATTAACACTCCAACTAGAACTGGTAAGCCCAACCAGAAAGAAAGTATACTTGATTGGGTACTCATTAACAATCACCCTAACCTGTATACATATGGTACCCTCTCTGATAGTCTAAGTGATCACCATCTCACATATATAATCAAGCAGAAAGTATGCAACCCCAACCAACCTCTACTAAGACATGTCAGAAATAAAAAAAATTTTGATTTAACCAAATTCCAACTAGAATGAAAATCCTGCAATTGGTCTATGCTAAAATGCCTCCCCTTAGAAGAAGCAGTATTGTACTTTAACAAAAAATTCCTTGAGATTCTTGACTCTCATGCACCCATCCGCTCTAAAAAAAAAAAAGCCAAAAACTGCACCATGGCTCTCAAAAGAGACCAGGCTTAAAATTAAACTCAGAGACAAAGCTTGGGCTTTATGGCAAACTACTAAACTCCCTCAGGATCAAATTGAATACAGGCAACTTAGGAATGAAACTAAAAAACTTACACTACTTGACAAAAAACAATACTACAGTAATCTACAATCCTCTAACCAAAATAACCCTCAAAAGTTCTGGGCTGGACTAAATAATCTAATACACCCTGGCAAAATGACTACCCCTGTACCTGAGGCCCTCACCGATAAACCCTTAGAAGTAGTTGCAGACAGTTTTAATCGCTTCTTCACCGAGACTATCCACACCCTAGCTAGCAACTTGCCCCCTAGCCCCAACAGCCCAAACAGCCCCACCTCTAAAAATTTTCCACTATTTAGCTTTGAGCCAATTGCTACATCATTTATCCACACCTTACTCAGAAAACTAAAACCTACCACACTTGCAGCTGACCAACTTCCAGCTGAATACCTACAAAAATCTGCTGACGCCATTGCCTATCCAATCTCAGTACTTATAAATCGCACATTAATAGAAGCTAATATTCCTAATATCTGGAAAATATCTTATGTCATCCCTCTCCATAAAGGGGGAGGCTCTACTGAACAATCCAACAATAGCCATACTCTCTCCCCTAGCCAAAATAATGGAAAAATGTATCCAAAAACAGTTCATGCACCACTTAATAAACACCCATCTCCTGGCAGACACTCAACATGGCTTCAGACCTCACCACAGCACCACTACAGCCCTATTAGCCTTCTCTAACACCATTAACTTTCATCATAATAACAACCATATCTCTTCAGCTCTATTCCTGGACCTGTCCAAAGCTTTTGATATGGTGGATCACCAACTATTAATCCACTCCCTAAAATCACTCTGTCTAGATCTAAAATCACTTCAATGGTTTGATTCCTACCTAAGTGGTAGACAACAAGCCATACTCTGGCACTCTAAACTTTCCACCCTATTACCAAACAACCTGGGTGTTCCACAAGGGTCCATACTAGGTCCTCTGTTATTCTCCATCTTCATCAATGATCTTCACACTGCCATTCCTAAAGTTAACTGCATCCAATACGCAGATAACTCAACACTAATTTGCTCAGCTACATCCCCTACAGAGTTACAGCTAAGTACCCAAACAACCTTTAACATGATAGAAAACTGGCTATCCAACCACTGCCTGATTCTAAACCCCAAAAAGACTAAAATGCTTATATTCCTACCAACACAAAAGTTCCTCCCCATAAACGTCACAATCAAATCCAAAGATGGCACAATTATCTCTCCTAACCCATCTACTAAACTTCTAGGTGTCACTATTGACAACCACTTAAAGTTTGACCTACACGTTAACCAATTGATCAAAACCATCAATAAAAAACTAGGTCCACTGTACAGATTAAAGAACTTTCTAACTCCCATAGCCAAGGTAGCCATTGTCCATTCTCATCTTCTCTCTACTCTCCTGTACGCATCCCCTCTTCTTCTAAATAACAATAAGTCCAATCTAAACAAACTTACTACCTGTTACAATCACATTGTCCAATCGAAATAAACTTACCACCTGTTATAATCACATTGTCCAATCTAAATAAACTTACTACCTGTTACAATCACATTGCCAGATTTGCCACTGGGCTCCCTTTTAGAACACATCACTGCATCAATCTAACTCAGCTCGGTTGGCTCGAACTTCCTAGTCTAGTGCTATACAACCAACTGATCATAGCCCACAAAATCATATACACCCCTGAAAACACCCCTTCACTCAAACACCTAGTCACCCTGTATAACAATCCACGACCACTACATTCTTCCAACAAAGTCCTCATCCAGACTTACAAAACTAATAACCTAGCCGGTGACTCTCTCCTGTCCAACTCTCTAGGTAGAACCTGGAACCTTTTACCCCCTGAGATTACCTCAATTTCTTCTCTAATTCACTTCAAAGCCAAGCTCAAACTACACCTGGGGTCAAAAAGGTCCTGCTACTGTACCAAGCCTGGCTAATCCTCACTCTACACAATGTATTAGCCATACTTCTCTCCTTCTAACTAATACATTTCACTCTCACTTACTAACAATGTTAGCTTGTGGTTCCTATGACAATATTAATAATGTCAACTTCTGACTCCATGTTCTAAAATGTTTTTCGTCACTTCTTCAAGCAACCCAATACTTTTGTACATTGTTTTTGTCTTTTGTTTATGTTTATGTTGCTGTTTTTGTTGGAGCTTTTCTCCCCGGGCCTCTGCTGAAAATGGACATATATCCAGTCAGACTATCCCGGTTAACAAATGTAAAATAAATAAATAAATAAAATAAATAAAATGTCTGACAATCAGTTGTATTTCTTATTTGCTGCCTGAACGTCTGGGATCATCCCACTGATTTGCCAGGAGGACAGGGTGACAGGCAGCAGATATGGGCCAATTTACTGGACATTCTGGACATATCTGTACAGTTGTGGGGTATGATTCTGCATGCAGCCTACTACCACTACCAGGATTCAAACCATGGCTGTGTGTGCTAAAAATACAACAGTTCACATCTCAGTTGAGTGTGCTATTTGGATTATGTTGTTTATCTTTTCACTGTTTTCTATTTAAGTCTCTCTCAGTTGTACTATATGACCTCTTGGGATTACACTAGTCATATACAGACATTCCTACACATTTTATTTATGTAGCACAGTGTGGGTGACAGTGCTTAATACAACAGTATTATTATGAGTTTGCAATTCAACATTACCATATGATACCAGAGTAAACACGTACAGTCCAGCAGTTGACCTTTATTGTCAGGCTATTATGCTTTTATTTACATACAACCTATATGAGACTCTTACTGCCATATTCTCTGATTTATGCAGTACATGCCTTAAACAATATAGGCTTTTTACAGGCAATTAACTTACTACTACTTTTAGATTTATTTCCTATAACGGTACATGCAAGATTATTACTAACCTGCCTCGTGTTGCAACCACTGCAATCTACAGGCATGGGCTTCCTGGTTTGCAGTCTGCTCATCTGCCACTGTAAAAGACATAAGTGGAATATTTAGCCATACCTATCCATAATATACATGAGCTGGCAATTATTAAACAGGTAGTGGACTGATACTTACACATGGCTGGGACATCCCTGTCCACCTAGCCTTTTGGATCCACTGATCCAAGAGATCCTCCGTTCTCCGCTTCAGGTCGGCATAGTGATGCCTGACCTGCTAACTAGTTTGGGGTATGCCAGTGTCACTGGTGAGGTCATGGGCAAGATGGTCCCAGGCTTCCGCTTTGTATTGGGAACCCTGGTACTGGCCCTGCAGCAGTCTCTGGTCATGGTCTTTCACAAGGAGTCCTGCCATGACTATGGACTCCTGGATGCCCCAGTGCTGCACCCAAAAGTGCACACCCTCTCCCATACCAGACATAGTGCCTACAGGAGGAAGCTGCAACCAGTTATGAGATGTATTTCCTCCTGTTGGGTTTAAATAGGGCCAATTTCCCACACTTTGCTGTGATTGGACTGGTTTGAAATTGCTAAGCTATGGGCAAACCTGCTTACCTGAGGTGGGCATTGCTTAAAGGGGTATACCAATGGGCAAACTGATTTAGCTGGCCTACACATTGCTTACACCTAGTAAGATGGGCTGTGCAGTGCTTAGGGCTGCTTAATTTTTAATTTGCTTATTATTTGCTTTTTGGCATTGATTTATTATTCATTACATGTTCTATATGTATTTGCTATCCATGATTCATGTGTGCGTACACTGTATGGGGTCCTTGTGTTTATTAGGGGATTTCAACACTTTATTACAATGGCACCTCACATCTGGACTTAATGTAATACTCCAGTTTACATATTTATGTTATGGAGTAGGTTATACAACATAAAACTGTATATAGATTCCTTTCACATGTTAAGTTTAATATCCCTATAGTGAGGATCTGTTACGGCTTACTGGTTAACTTCTGTGACTGTAGTGTACAGGGTCCTAGGTTCAAGACCTGCTAGGGCTGTTTATTTTGTTTCTGGGCAGAACAGCAGCGGTTGCATACAGACTGATTAAGGTGCTTTTAAGCAATTGTAAGCGGGTTTGCATGGGTTTGCATGAAGGTAAGCAATCGTAACCTCCGGTTAAATATGCTTACAGAGAGTTAGCTTCAATATTGCTTAACCTGTGTATACATTGCTTACCCCCACACACACGGGCTTAAACCTGCTTACTACTGCTTAAATATGCTTACTCTTGCTTAATAGTGCTTACTCCTGCTTACCCCCGCACTAATTTAGACAGTAATGTAACGTGCTTCTTGGGAAGTTGGTGGATTTGGAAACTCTATGGATTTATCTTTCATTACAGATTGTACTTTCGATTTGTATCCCTGATTCATGTGTACAAATATTTTATGGGGCACTTGTGATTATGTGTGCATTTTACAACATTATGACAATGGCACCTCACATCTGCATTTTATGCAATACTCCAGTTCACAAATATATCTTCTTTAGTAGGTTATGCAACAAAAAATATTGGTCATAAAGTGATTTGGCATGGAAAATGGAATATGCTGGAGTGAGACTTGAACTGGGAATGACTGCTCATAAGGCGAATACTTTGCCCACTACACTATTGCAGTACTGCTTCATTTGCATATATCTTACTTTTTATCCTCTTGTGCCATTTAAGCTGCAATACACATAGCTAAGTGATGGGCAAACCCGCACACCTATGGTTAAATTTTATCTGTTTCATAAAAAAATAAATAAAGCTTGTTTATATTTCATATTTTAACTATTGCTCTTATAGACTTGGGGGATGTTGTTGGGGGTATGTGAACACCTATGAGCAGTTTTTCTCATTCTTAGTCCTAAACTGCTGTTCTTGATTGCAGGGGTGTGTATATTCTGAGAGCTCTGTGCCTGCACTCATACACGCTCCATGTCCATTTAGGAGCTCAGGCAGTGCACCTTCATTAATATGCCTGGCAGGCTGCCATCCTGCTGCTAAATGGCCACTTCCGAGCAAGACTAAGCTAGCCCTGAACGGATGAATAGTGAATCTGGGAGAATGTTTATTGATGTTTTTGCACATTAGCAGAGGAAAACATTTTTTCGTCCTATGTATTACTATGTGGTCTTGCTCATTTATAACATTGGCATTTCACTACCTTGACAATTAATTAAAAAAAATATTCTGACTAAATTCAACAAAAATGAATTTTGACCAAATGTTGACAGGCATCTCAGAGATAGGAAACTTTCCAGCAGATATCTCCCTATGTAAAAGCAAAGAAAAGCCATTTATTTTTTAATTCAAAGTGGGTAACAAACCAACAAATAGATCTGGAGTGGCCCATGACAGTAGTTGGGTTGCAAGGAATGTACAGTCTATATACAACAGTAAGGAAAATGTCAGCCATATGTAACTGATTGGATAGCTAATAAATTATCTCACAAATAGAACCCATGAAATTAGGGTGAGTAGATCCACCTCCTCCAATACATCAGTCACTAGTGGTTTACCTCAGGGGTCAGATCTTGGGCCACTCCTCCTTGGCATCTACTTCTCGGATGTCAAAGCTAATGTTAAGGGCTTATGGCTGACCAAGTTTGCAAATGACTGTAAATATGGTGGCATCATAAACTCTCCAGAAGATACCAAAATCCTTCAGGAAGGCATTTCTCAATCAAATATCTAGAATCAAAGCCATTGCCTAAAACTAAACAACAAAAAAAATATGTAATTGTATCCTTTGACAAGCATGATGTTCCTTGTAACTAGTATAGCAACAACACAACCCAGGAAATTTTATAAAGAATCTGAGCACCCATGGGGGTAACAAACTTTCCTTAGATCACCATGTGTTCACTATTGTAAGAATGTCCTTTTCCCTTGAGCTACTTATTAGTAAGGATAATGGTGTCCAAGTCCAGTGAGGTGGAATGAGAATGACAATGACCACTGTATCTGGCACATATTGGGCTTGAGCATTGAGAATAATGTCCCAACACCTGACACAGCTCAAGCAACAACAATTTCTCACTAATAATTCTCCAACGCTGAACTTATCATCTCAAAGCCCTGCCCTCTTTTCTGTATCTTACAGGCTAGTGATGGGAGATTTCTGCCTCACTTACAGAATCTCTACAGATCCCTTCTTTTCAGATCTACTACACTTCTGCAAGTCCAGTAGTAGCAGAAACACCCACAGAAGAGGCCTCAATCTCTTCTGCAAGGTAATTAGACCATGCTAGAGGAATAGGTATGTCTCACAAAGAATATCAATATTTTCCTGTCAATGTAAAGGAACGTACATCACCTACACTATTCAAGTGTAATCTGGATGAGTGGATAGGAAACTGCAAGTTCACCAGTGGAATGGCACCCTTGTCCTTTATGGACAGAGGTAACTTGCAAATGTCTGCCTCTCCCTGGCTTATACATAATCATAATACAAGCAGATCTGGCTTGATTGTATCAAAAATACAAGGCATAAACACTTATTGGGAATGCGTAACTAATCTTCTGAAGATTCTAATAGATCATTTCATTAGCCTAGTAAGTACCTATCCATCTATGACCCCATAAAAGTGAGTAGGGAAAAGGGTGACAGCTGGATAATTCTTTTACAAAATCCTAAACAACTCCTAACCATCTATATTCCAAACAAAAGAGCTGGACAGTGCCTATACTCGCATGCTACCGCCAAGATCTGGAACTCTCTGTCAACAAACATTACTGCCATTGAGTGCTTTAGCAACTTCAAGCACACCCTAAAAACATTTTCTTTGTAAACAGAACTGCCCCTGCTCCTTCCCTAACAGGTGAACTCCATCCACTCTCTAGGGCCTTTTTTTCTACATTTGGATATCCCTAGACCATGAATTTCATCCTCTAACCATTACTGTATCAACTTTATTCATTTCTACATCCTTAAATATTCCCATCCTACACCACAATTCTTCTAGGCATATGTTTGCTTCTTATATTCTGAACCTCTGCCTGACCCACCATCTTTACCTTAATTCTACCCGATAAAAAAAGTTGTAATCTACCACATTACTTTTATTTAGTATTGCCTATTTAGTATGTTTTATTAATGTATCTGCGTCTCTGTACTTATTTAGTATTAATTACTTATTTAATATGTGCTTTAATATTTGCTATTGTCTTGTTCATGTATAATGTCTTAAATTTCACGTATCATTTGGAAATTTTCTCCCTGGGTCTCCTCTGAAAATGGGTTCCTGACCCAGTTGGAGTTTCCTGGTAAACAAATGTTAAATAAATAAAGAAATAAATGGCACTTACGTATTATCGCAACCAGATGTCTGCGGTTGCGAAATTCGCATACTTCAGCTGTACCGAGGCATGAAACAAAGAAAGGGGTTATACAAAGTCTTTACTGGTGACAAAAAAGTTTGAATTAGCTTCAGGAAGACAAACAGTTTAAAAAATCGTCTTCCTGATTTGCGTGCATTACAGATGCATGTTTGATATCTCATGGCTGCTATTATTTTGAGAAATGTAATGTGCAAGTACAGATTTCTCCACGTTGTAAAAAGGGTATAACGGCCAGTTTTAAATTCTGTGTCGATATTGTGTGTTTCAAATTTCACAAATGACCTTTATTAGGAAAACGCAGAGTAGATGGGATGAAATCCTTTACAATGAGCTACTCTAGTTTCCTGGATTCCATATTTACCGTACTTTTTCTTCTTTTTTTAACATATATGTAGTTGGGCACACTGATACCTCTCAAGTGTCCAGATGCATGAATCGTGTATTTAAAGTGCTCCTTGCCAAAACTGATTTCTGAATCATCATCGAGTCTTAATGTCAGTAAATAATGGGGTTGTTGTCAGCCTTGTTTGATTTAGGCAGTGAACGTTAAAGGAAACAAAAAAGGGAAGATTTGTGCCAGCTTAGCAAGCTTCTTGCAAGAACAGGTAATGTCAGCAGTACTACTTCGTATAGGATTACATTGTGTAAGTATCAATAGAAACTACCTGTGTATGTATGCAGCCTACTGTGTTCCTGAAACTTAACCAGTGTAAACCAATAGTAGAAAAAACTTTGAAGATAACTTCTGAGTATTACATGCAGTCGTTACAGTTGAGGTATGCGAATTTCACGACCTCAGATATCTGGTTGCGATAATACGTAAGTACCAACTAAACTAAATATACAGCAGACAGGAAAATGAAATAATGCTCAGTGGATGAGGGATGCAAAGAGTGAGTGTGCGAGACAGGATCAGTTGAAGAATGCCTGCTCTCCCCAGTCTTGTTTGGACCGATGATACAAGAACGATTAATAGCGATAGGAAGGGAAATGAAGAAGGTGAACAGAAAAATGCAGGCCAAATCACAAGTCTTCATGTATGCTATCGGATGCATAGTGCTGCGAGAGGAATAAAGGGTTGTGCCAATTTTCAAGAGGTTTGAGGCAGATTCCAGACTAAAATGAAAAAGAGAACATATCGACACTGGGGAGATGACAGCAGAAGAAAAGGGAATGTGGAAAAAAAATCAAAGTGGAAGGATACCAATAATGCATAACAGTATTTGGATAGTGCACAATGCCAGATTCAAGAAGAATATGGATGAAATTATTCAGAAAATAAGTGGGATACTACATACAGAACGAAAAAGATCCTGCAAAAAATTAAGAATAGTAAATACAGTCAGAATGGTGATCCTACCAGATATGCTACATGCCTTGAGATACTTACTAGAAGATCCTTGGAACAGCTGTAAAGTCTATGAAAAGGGAATTGCTGTGGCAAAAGGAGTCAAGAAGAAGAATAACAAGGGGAACATTTAGACAAAGCAAAGACAAGGAGGATGTTGTCTTCCACATTTTCCCATACATTTACTCACATGCAACATTATAAAATAGCTGAACACCACAAATGCAAAAACAAGAAAAAGGAAAGAAGAAAAGAAGACTGTCATCAAAGTGAGGATGGAAAGTGCAGGGAACATGGAAGGAGTTCAAAGAAATGAATGAAAAAGCACTCTGAGAATGGTAGAATGTGCAGCAGGAGGAAGAGAAGGAAAAGGACCACTGGGATAGAGGAATGATACGAAAGTACATGGAAAAACAAAGGGACAGAAGAAAATAATTTAATTGTTATATGAAAGGACAGAAGGATGTTCTTATCGCCACAGTTGGCAATTCTGTATTACAGCACCGATGAGAAGAAATAGTCAGTTAATACAATTAATAGAGGGACCTGTGTAGAAGTAAAAAAAACGGAGGAAGGTAAGGGAAACGTAGGCAAAAGAGAAGCAGGGAATGAAAGTACCCTGTCCGAAATGGATAGATGGTAAAAATAGAAGGAAGCAGATT
Source organism: Protopterus annectens (assembly GCF_019279795.1). NCBI lineage: Eukaryota > Metazoa > Chordata > Ceratodontiformes > Protopteridae > Protopterus > Protopterus annectens. The sequence continues at coordinate 1,587,248,009 of NC_056726.1, forward strand.
ATAATATGAAAACCTTCAGGAAAAAGAGGTTGAAAGAATAATAAAAAAAGCTAATGAGAAATGTCAAAAGTATAAGGGATGGGAGGTAAGGACAGGAGCATGGAAAAATCCTTGGCATTAAGTTGAAAAAGATGCATGATGTAGGGGGACAAACTCCTCCTTACTCCAAGGAGATTAAAGAAATAAAGAAAAACAACAGCAGCAAATGTTAAAGATATAAGGAAGACTGAGCAGAAATGATGCTGTGTTCTGCTGCTCTAGATAGTCACATTAAATACAGCAGAAGGCTTTAGAAATACGGCAACGCGTATTAAAAAACATGGGAAAACTCGGAGGAGTTCTGTATGGCATAGAAAAGAAAGGCATGGATTTGGAAGAATAGAAATAATGTTTCAAAGTATACTGACTACAAGGATTCAATACATCATACCCAGGAATTAGAGAACAGAATTACAGATGCTGATTTGAAAACTACACAAGAGCTTTATGAGCATTGTGGGAATCCTCTCCAAATGGGAGGGTGCCAGTGGCAAACAAAACCTACTAAATACAGAATTAAACAACTACTAATGCAAAACTCCAAAGGAGTTAGGTAACCCGCAGTTGCTGAAGCAGGATTCAGATAAGATAATCTAGTTCTGGTGGTTTGTAGGCCTTGCTTACTACTGACTCCCTCCCACACAGTGAGAATTCTCACAGTGCTTCTAACACTCTTGAGTAGTTTTCAGATCAGCCTCTCAAATTTGGTGTTGCCTGCACACCACTCCTCAGATTTTTTGGAAAACACCCAGATCCACACCCACCAATAAGATGGCTGTCACCTATTCACCTGGTTTAACAGCCTCAAGAAACACCCCAACCCTCTCAGTTGATGAGTAGATGAATGAAGCATCCAAACCAGCTGATCATATGTGTATCCTGCTTTAGCAGCTGTGAGTTACCACCTCTTTTGGAGTTTGTATAGGAGTTAGTTAATTATCTTTTTAGCAGGAATTAGATAACAGGGAAAACTGCAGCTGCAAAAGGAACTACTACTGGTGTCCTAAATATAATTAGGAAAGGAATGCAAGCAAGCAAGATAAAAGGGGAGTAGAAAATGAAAGATGCATGGGGAAGAGAACATTGTTTACAGAACTGGTACAGGTATAGAAGAAAATGACTATCAGGAAAGTAGCTGAGGCTTGCTGAGAACACTAGAACACAAGATGAGGAATCTGACTCAGAAAGATATTGATAATTAGAAATGCACCATGCATGAGGGCTGCACATATACCAATTTCTTGTTTGTGATAATTATTATTATCGTCATTAATCACCCTGGAAACATTTGTTTTATAAACTCCTCCAGAAACTAAATGAAGTTCTTACCTGTAATGAAGGGAATCAAGTCTGACACAGATAAAAGTAACCAACTCAGAATAATCTTCATGTACAATCTACAGATAGCAGTTGTAAGAGCTGCTGTTTTACATAAAGAGCAGAAACTGCAGTCGCGGCTAAGATTCATAATAACTCTGGGTCAGGACAATGACACGGAATTAGAAATATTAACTGAAGATAAAAAAAATATCAACGATTGATAGCATATTCAATGTAAAGAATGAGAATCCTTTATATAAGTTAGATGAAATACTGTCAGGTCCAATATAATTACCTTCTCAAAGAATTCAACCAGGTTAACTGACATGATCTATCCTGAACGAATCCAAACTGGGTTGGGTCCAGAGTCTGTAGATTGCCTATGTTTATAGGGTGCATAATGATTCGTTCCATGGCCTTGTAGATGAGGCTAGACAGGCTTATGGGTCTATGATTCCCTGAGTCAGTTGATGGTCCCCCTTTGTGCAGAGTGATGACTGTTGCTGTCCACCATTCTTCAGGAATATAGCCTGTCTGGAGGCTGTGGTTAAATAAGGATCCAAGTGGGTCTGCAAGTCATGTTTTAAGTTGCTTAAAAAGCAATCTGGGATGCTGTCTAGTTCCACTGATGCAGTGCTTCTGGCCTTAGAGAGCACAGATATGACTTCTTCTCTTGAGATAATAGGCTGACGAATATTGGCAAGTATACTTTGGGGGTTGACCAGTGGTGACAGGGTGGTAAAGTTTGATCCAAATCTGTCAGCTAGCAGGTTGGCTATTTCCTCCAGTTGAGTATAGGTGGTGCTCTGTGCATAGCTGGGTAATCTGCCCAAGATTTTGGATGCAGTTAAAAAATACCTTCTGATTTTCCTTAGCAAGGGAGGCTATTTTAGCTTTGTAATTTGCTTTGGAGGACTCAACAAGATCTCTAATGTATTTTTTTAGACTAGTAATGGACTTCTACAGCTGCTGATCTAGTTCTCACTTATTTTTGGACATTAGTGTCTTTATTTTGTTGTATTGCCTATTAATTCCAGGGGTCCACCAGGGTGGCATGGTTTTCTGGCAAAACCTAGTTTTAATCCAGTCCTTTACAATTAATTCTATACAGATCTTAGGTGTCTATTCATGGCATTGTTATGCACCTCTGCACAGGAGTTCATGTCTTCTGGGTTCAGAGGAGCTTTGAAATTTCTTATGGCATCACTTAGTAGGAAGTAATTTATCTAGGAAAAATTCTTAAGCATTTTTGAGCTTGATGGGTCATCTGCCCTAATAATTACTTTAAAAGGCAATGATTTACAGTCCAATCTTTTTAAGGAGAACATCACTCTAGGGGGTTGCATCACTCTCCCATGTTACTGAGTACTATGTCCAGGATATTAGAGCCACTCATGGGTGTGATGTTAAACTGTTCCAGAGCGTTTGCATTGGCAAAGTCAGAAAACCTCTGAGCTTGCATATTTGTGGTTGGGCATGTTCCCCAGTCAATGGTATGACAGTTAAAGTAACCCATTAGTAAGGTGTTGGGCTGCATGGTAAGTGACTCCAGTACGTCTAAGTATGTGCTATGTTTCTTCTGGTTCATGCTGGCCTTTAGCAAGCAGTGATGTGGTAGGGGATTTTGCCTATGGTTAATTGGACATGGAGTAGTTCGAGAGAATCATACTGTTTGACCAGTCTCAAGGTATAGATGGATACACCTCCTCCTTTGTTTTTTTTTTCCTTTTCAGTTTGTGATCTGAAGGTAGATATTGTAGCCCTGAAAGACCAGGGTGCTTTCCATGACTTTGAACCATGTCTTATTGACTGCACAGATGTCAGCATCTTCCAAGGTGAGGAGTACTTCCAGGGGTGCAGTTTCTTATTAAGACTCCTAGCATTGAGCAGTAGTAGTTTGAGTTTATCAAGAGAAGATTTTGTTACACTGGAAGGTTGGTTACTTTAACACTGCCTAAAAAGACACAGTAGGGGTGACTAATACTTTTGCCAGTATCGAAAAGCCTAGAGGAGACAAGTGCAGACCATCTCTGGAAAAGCAGAGTGGTCTGTTGACCAGTTCCTTTCAGGATGACAGATATAGGTTCCCCTTGGACTGACACCAGAAATTAAGCCAATTGTTAAAGTCAATCATTTTTTTTTGTATTGTGGTATTATCCTTGGTGAGGTAGAATGCTGACCAAGGCTAGGTTCATAACTACTTCTAACACATAATCTGAAACCTCAATCAAAGAGTGACTTGAGTGCTTGTGTGACCTGATGGATCCTGACCCATGACAAACAGCTAACCATAGCCTTCTCCTTATCTAACCTGGTGAGGGGGACATCCATGTATCTCACTATGCAGTCACCTATGACCACTGTGTTGGGTTTTGTGGTGGTACGTCTTATGGGCTTGCTTGTTGAGACACTGGTGTGTACATTATATTGTGTTGCAGTTGTTCTTTGCTTTATTGTCTGTATATATGGTTTTGGAAGGCAGCATTTGGGAAGCCTCTATGCCTTTGTTAAGTGACTAGAGATTACCTCCACATATGTCGGTGTATGTAGCAAGTCCTTATTAAGTGTGGGAAGTGATGTGTGTGTGTGCTGACAACCTATTTGACATTCAATCTATCTGTATGTGAGAGTCTTGTCTCCAATGTTATAGGGTAACTACATCTCTCTCACAAAGTGTTAGTTTGTTTTTGGAGTTAAGTGGTTATCGGTATACATGAGACAATTGCTACATTGCATCAGGATACCCATGTCCATCAGGCTGGCCAGGGAGATGATGGGAAACTGCTCATCAATGATAACAGGTTGCTAATGTGTGTTTTATTAGGGGAAGAAAAGGATTAATTTGACTGGATTGTGCTGGTAGCCAGACACTATGTGTGGGAACTATACTTGTGTAGCCTAAGGTTAGTGAATAAACTGGCACTGCTCAACATGTAACTGAGTTGCTCTTAGAGCAGTAGAGGGCTGGAAATTGTTGCTCTGATAGTTATTTATGGAAAAACCTATATTCGAGGCATTTGCTTCTAAACAGGGCACTGCCAATCACCACTGCTTGGAGAGCAACACTGTGCAAAAATAAGGCTTAAATAAATGCAGGAATAAGATCAGTTAAGGGTAATTAATTGTGAACTGAAGGGGTGAAGGTGGGAACTAATTCTTCTATTTAAGGGGTAAAATAAAACATGTCAAAGCTTTATTGGAAAAGCTCACCTTGACTCTGCCACATCTTGCTGTGAGGGAAAGCTAAGTTTCTTTTGATTTCTTGCATTTTGTATTACTTTTTATTGCCTTTTTCTATTTTGTATATTGTGATTTGTTTTCTTTCACTCTGTTTTGCTTGTGTTCTGCTTTTGGTTGCATATTGGAACTTGGAAGGAGACCACAGCTGCATCTCTTGTGAGTCTCACAGAATTTGCCCCAGCCTCCCACCTTGTTGCTGTTGTGTTCTTAAACACAACTGTCTTTCTAGTTGCCTGCCCCTTATGATAATTTGACAGTATATCTCCTTCCCTCTCCCCTTTCACTGGCTGATATGAGTAAGCACAAAATTATCATTTTGTGAAATCACTCCCCTACAACTATTTAAATTTATTGGTCATCCCACTGTATTCCATAGAACCACAATACAAAAGTACTCACCCCCTTTCAATCTATCTTGCTGTTTTAAAAGTAGTGGCTCTGGACTTAGACAGCCAAACCTGAAGGCATACCCTTCCATATGGAACTTCTTAGCGCACATGGCAATGTTTAGGATATTAACCCATTTTTTTCATCTTACCTTTAAACATATCTCTGTTGAGCATTTTCATGGTAAATCTTTCCATGGCTTTACATATAAGACTGGTGAGACTTATGGGTCTGGAATTTGCAGTGTCTGTAGATGGCCCACCTTTGTGCAGAGGGATGACTGTTGTGGTTCCCCATTCATGAGGCATGAAGCCTGTTTGGAGGCTACAGTTAAACAGTAATTCCAGAGGCCCAGGTAGGTCATGTTTCATGCTGTTTAGAAGGCATCCTGGGATATTGTCTGAGCCCATTGATACAGTGTTCTTGTTCTTAGAGGGAGCATCAAGGACCTGTTCACTAGTGATAGTGGTGGGGGTTGTATTAGATGGTATTTCCTGAGGGAAGGTTGAGGGAAGAGAGGGGTAAAAGTGGAGCTGAATTTATCAGCCAGGAGGTCTGCTATATCGTCTGGCTCAGTATAGATGTCTCTGTTTTCAGTGATCTCTGCACACAATTATGTATTGCCTTTGAGGTTGCAGATGTAGCTAAATAATGCTTTTTGGTTGTCCTTGGCCTGGGAGGTCAAATGTACCTCAATATTAGCTTTAGTAGACTTTATTTGTCATCTGAGTTGTTTGTTTAGTTTGATGACAGTGCTTTTATCCTGCTAGGTGATGCACCTCCTAATTTGTCCCATGATTTTCTTCCTTCTGTTATACAACCTATTGATTTTGTGATTCCACCAGGGTGGTTTGTTTTTCTGAGTTATTTCTGTACTTCTTCCTGGTGGCTACACCTGCCTCTATGCAGCTATTAACATGCTTGTTCAGGGTTTCTTTGAACATTTCTGCGCCAGCAGCAGTGTTCACAGGGTTTATGGGGGCTTGAAATTTTGTCAGGTTATCACTTAATAGCAGGAAGTTTGCCTTAGAGTAGTTCCTGAATATTCCAGGTTTAGTTGGGGGTCCAGGTTTTATTTTTACTCAAAGGAGACCATTTTGTGGTCTGACCTTACCAGGGAAGACATTATAGTAGGGGGTGTGCAGCACTTTCCCATATTAGTGAGGGCCAGATCCAGTATGGTTGCAACCCTGGTTGGTATATTGACTATCTGGTCTATGGAGTTTGTGTTTACAAAATCCAGGAATCTCTGTCCCTGGACATTTGGTGTCATATAGGATTCCCAGTTAATAGTGGGGTAGTTAAAGTGACCCATGAATATGGTATTGGGTTGGATGGTTAGTGTTTCTAATAAGTTTAAATACATGGTATGGGCTTCTTGGATCATAGAGGGGGACCGACAGCTTGCAAGGAAGTGGCACTGGATTTTGCTTGTGGTTATTTGAACATAGAGCAGCTCAAGTGCATTGTTCTGTTTGACCAGCCTTGAGGTATATTTATTTTTGATGTGAATAGAGAGACATCCACCTTTCGTCCCTGTCTCTGTAGTAGTTGGTTTAAATGTGAGGAAGGCATTCTAACCTTGGACTGTTGTTGTGTTCTCTGCAGCTTTAAACAATGTCTCAGTGACCACACAGACGTCAGCATTATCTAGTCTGAAATGAACTTTTGTTTAGGCTCCTAGCATTGAGCAGTAATACCGTTAGACTTTCTTGGCTTTGATATGCTATGTTGGAAGTACTTTCAATTTGGCATTGCCTAAAAAAGGCACTATGGGGAAAGACAATGTTTTAGATTAAATACAAAAGCCTAGAATGGAGAGGTGCAGACCATTCCTGGCAAAGCTGCGTGGTCTGCTGACCATCTCCTTCCATGCTGACAAATATTGCACCCCCTTAGAATGACACCAGAAACTAATTAAATCAATCATCTTTTGCTCATATTGTGGCATCAATCTTGGAGAAGGTAAAATGTTGCTTAATGCTAGGCTCACACAAGCCAGAGACACATATTCCAAGAGCTCCATGATGTTTCTCTTCATATTGTCTAGGGAGGTATGCCTCAGGTTATTTACTCCCGCATGGATTATGACTGAGTCATATTGCTACTTATGGACCAATGACCTGAGTGCGTGCATAGTGTGGTGGATCCTAGACCCTGATAAATAACTGACCAGGACGTTTTCCTTAGTCAGCCTGCTGAGAGGGACATCAGTGTGTCTCATGATGGAGTCTCCAGTGAGTAGAATGTTGGAGTGTGTGATGGCTTGCCTTATGAGCATATAGGTAGACGCTCCAGGAAATGTAGCTCCATGTGTTGATGTGGGTGTTGTTTTGAAAGAGTACATTTGGGGCTTCTGAGGGTATTTGTTATGTGTATTTCATCTAGGAGGTCTTTGTAGTTTAGGAAGGTTACATTTAACTGCCTCAGCATATGTAGGTCGATATGTCTGCTTTGAATAGTGTGTGATGGGTGCAGCATGTGCACTACTGACAACCTTATTGACATTGAGTACTTTTATGTGACAGCTTTGCCTCCAGTGACATTGTGTAAATACATCTCTGACATACCATATCAGTTTGTTTGAGAATTTACTGGTTGTCAGTAAACATGAGGCAATTTCTACATTGCCTCAGGATGCCCATATCCACCAAGCTGGTAACAAAGACAGTAGGAATGCTCGTATCCATGGCAACAGACCCATTTTTTATAGATTAAACAGTTGGAGTAAGAATATCAATCAATGTCAGGAGTATCCTGTTTGCAACTATGGGGATAGTGCTTGTCACTGCAAATGAGCTGTCCTGTGTACAACTAGATATTGGAGAAATTTCAATTGTGTGTTTACAGAAAAAATGTCACTCAAGATGTTCTGAGTCTGTATAGAGCACTGCCAAGCACTTGACGGGAAACTAATATGTAGGCTCTGAAAATTTAAGGATGAAGTATTTAGGCAGATATTCTGAAGGTAGAAACAAATCAAGAAGTAGATACTGAAAACAACTAGCTTGTCAGGGGTGATGAAAAGAAGGGAGTCCCATGAATTGTTACGGCCTGGCTACTACCAGTGCTGGTCACACCACAGCTTCACTCTGCTGGGATACAATGCTCATTTGCTATTTCTTTCACTATAAGCAAAACATTAGCACCAACCCCAAGATGAGAAAGAGACCACAGCCTGTCTAGTGATCCACAGTCATGTCCCGGATAATGCAAGTATCTGTAGGCTTGTTGTAGCTTTTTACTGATAGATGCCTTGAATAGCAACCAGACCCATCAAGAACATTAAGCACAAACACTCACTGCCCAACCAGAAACAGTCAGGAATCAATGCATTCTGATCCTTCTCTTGCCAGGAACAGAATATAAGCACAAATTCCAAGCTGTCACCTATAAAGCAGTTAATTGGCTTTGTGGTGATCAGCAGTCTTCAGGAAATAATGTCCACATGATCCTTCTCTCACCAGGCGAAAACAGAAGCACTAATCCCAAGATGACTACTGAGAGGTAGAATGTGGGCTCTCCAGTAACTGGTGGTCTTGCAATAGATATATAGTAAACCTCTAACCACTGGACTCAAACCCAGTTTGGTTTTGTCAAGGGCAGATCATGCCTACTCAACCTGATTGACTTCTTTGAGAAGGTAATCAAAGCAATGGATGAGGGAAAATGGTTCACACTGCCTATCTTGACCTGGCCAAGGCATTTGACACAAACCCCACTAGGGCATTGTTGACAAACTCAAGAGGTTAGGTACAAACTTGTATGTTACCTAGTGGATAGAAAACTGGCTCACAGACAGGACCCAGGAAGTTAGAATTAGGGACTCCACCTTTACAAAGTGGCCAGTCACAAGTGGAGCCCCTCACAGATCAGTCCTTGGATTGCTCCTTTTTGGCATTTACTTCTCAGAGTCAAGGCCAATGTCAGTGGTTTCTGGTGACTAAACTTGCAGATTATTGCAAATTAATTGCTGTCATTGAATCCGACACTGACACAAATGTTCTTCAGGAGTGGCTGACACAGACAAACAACTGGTGTCAGAGCCATAGACTAAAACCACATGCCAAGAAATACATAATAGTATAATTTGGGAAGTTATTCACCCCTGGTAACTATCATATTGACAACACACCCCTTAGAGTTGACCCAGTAGTCAGGGACTTAGGGACACACATAAATAGTAATCTAGCCATTGACCATCATGTGTGTACCATAATGAGGAAACCATTTTATGTTGCACAACTTATAAACAAAGGTAGGGCATCTATGTCCAAGGAAGTCATTATTCCACTGTATTCAGCATTCATCAGACCTAACATTGAGTACAATGCCCCCTTTGGTATGCACCTAAAAAGGCATTTCCAACAACTGGAACATCAACATAGATTGCTCACTAAAAGAATTCACGGTGTAAGTAAAATGTCCTATGCAGACCGCCTCACAGCTCTATCCCTGTATTCTGTCTCCTACAGGCTTTTGAGCAGAGCTCTATGCCTGGAATACAGGGCATTGTCAGACCCCACTCTGATGGACCTCCTGCATATCCACAAAACAAACAGCACCAGAATTACCCATTCTAAAACTTAAACCTTGCATGTAATATAAATAGGACGTGCTGGAGAGATAGGAAGGTATCCCAGAAACTACACTGTCTATGGAACATGCTCACCATCCATGTGAAGTAGAGTTCCTACCTAATCGAATCCCAGTGCAACTTGGAGGGTTGGATGGGGAACAGCAAATTCATTCCTGGTTTGGCACCTATTTTTCTAATGGACATAGGCAACCTGTAAATAGTTCATCTCCCAGGCTCCAGCTTGTAAATGTTTCATCACCCAAATCCCTGCTTACACTTATCAAGGGTGTCAGAACTTGTTAGATATTTAGGATGCATGGCTAGACTTAAAAAGGCCCTTGTGGTCATTTACCTAGTAAACACCTATGAACCTTTGAACCTATAAGCAAGTATAAGGATAACTACTTATCAGAAATGTATGCAATTAGCCTTCTTCCAGCAATCCCCAACTCAGATAGGTCTAGATCTACACACTTCTGCCACAAGAGTGCAGAAACAAACCCTCTTAATGTAAGATGGCTGTTACAGTGCCCAGATGTAAGAAACCACACAAGCAAAATTTAGTAGTCCTAAATCTAGCAGATACAATGTAGCTAGGAGCTTAAAGTAGCAGTATAGTTATTTGGTTAAAAAGTGCAGAAATGCAGTGAAAAAAAATCAGCAATAACACAGTAGTCAAATAAAACACAGTCAATGAAGTGAAAATAAAAATTAAATAATACTTATTTCCAGTTATTCAGTGCTGGATGGCTTGGGAAATCATTAGAACTACTCAGTCAACTCTGGAGCAGATGCCAACTGAAGAGCACTCTGATTAAATGAGTGAGAGGCAAATGTGAAGCTTAAATATAAGCAGACATAAACAAGTATAAAGATAACTACCAACTGGGAAAGCGCACAATGAGCATTCCTCTAACAATTCCCAACCTAGATAGGTCTATATCTGCAATCTTTTACCAAAAGAATTCAGATAAAAAGCCCTCGATGTAAGAATGCTGGTATAGTGCCTAAAGTGTAAGAAACCACACAGTCTATATTCAGCAGACTTGAATCTAGCAGAGACAATGTAACTAGGACCTTAAAGTAACAGTACATCTCTTTGGTTAAAATAGTGCAGAACGGCAGTGAAAAAATCAGCAATAACACAATAGTTAAATACAACACAGTCAATGAAGTGCAACTAAAAGTTAAGTAATATTTACTTTGGGTTATTCAGCAGTGGATGGCTTAACAAATAAGCAGAATCACTCAGCCACTCTGGCACAGACGCCAAATGAAGAACAGCTCTGATTAAATGAGCATGAGCTAAATTTAAACATAGTCCTGAAACAGGATCTTTATATTGCTGCACTTAAAAAAGAAAATGTACCCGTGCAGTGTAAACACACATGATATATCTTCTTGCAATATAGTGTTTGAAAGTACAACTTAGTACATTCTGAGTGAGTGAGTGTGGCAATGTAAAAGGCATGGAGGATTCAGAAAACAGATAATATCTTTATGTAAGTGTGAAAATACTGGCACTGTGTGTCGCAAGTGCTAATGACTGCACAATGACATGGAAATGAGAAGCTCCATGTTAATAGCCTATGTGGTGTCTACAGATGACAGACAAAATTTCAGGTTGATTTAGAAATGTATGAAATAGATGCACTGTGCCATGGCACATACCACTTTTTACAGCAAGAACTGTGTACATAAAGGGAACAATTATGGATAAGAAGAAACTCTACCTCCACGGCATGTTAACTACCACCCTTTGAGAAAGCGCTCATAATATTGCATGTGATGGTCATACATAACAACAGAAAAGAATCAGACAGCACATGATGTCTCATCAGCTCAGTGACCAGTGCATTTTTTTCATTCCCATATGGACTGGGAGGCTATAAGGTATCTTATCAGTATGTCTGACACAGCACAATTGAGGGGGATATCTGACATGCCCATTCCTGTCAATTCAAAGATATGTGTAATTTTAACCATCTTAGCCTCAGAGACATATCAGTGATGTACCATGGACATGTTGTGGTTATTACAGGCATTGGCATCCTGAAACCTAAGCCACTTCCTCAGCACTATGGTGCAGTATATGAAGCAACATATCTGGTTGCACAAGAAAGCAAAGGAAAGCACCAAAACAATGAAGGTATTTTCCAACATTGCTCATTTTCTTGAAGTCTTTGGTGCCATACATTGCAAACACATTGCCATCAATGTCTCACCTGGTTCAGAGGGACTGCTAAACATAAACAAGAAAGTCTTCCACTATTTTGACTTCTATGTGGTCTGTAATGCACAGAGCATTATTAATAATGTTGCAGTGCACTTTGCATCAGTTCCAATAATTCTCAAAGCTGGATCATGTCTGACATGTACCTATGTTGTCTGTGAGGAGATTTCTTACTGAATCAATTACTGCTTTATGCGTATACACAGTCTATATAGACTGGTCTATATACACAGCCACCAAGCAACATGGAGCAAGCCAAGTATAATCAGTTCTTTTTAGTGTATTGCAGGAGATGCTGGATATGCCCTAAAGTCTTTGTTGATGACCCAACCCTTACCATGCAGACCATACAGGAAATTGTTTATGATCACTTTAGTATTATGCAGACCATGCTGGAAGTTGCCTGTAGCACAGCAAGTGCCAAAACACAAAATACTGAGGTGTGGACTTTGGCCTACATAGTGGATGCTTTGGTTTGTAAGATATGTCAGGAGGGGGCAAAACAATACAGTTCAGAAATCTGCAACAAGATTTCTATTGTGTGCCATGTTTGAGAAGCACATGAACATCTTGTCAGAATCTTCCATACCAGTTTTTCCAGCAGTGGAAGGACTACGTAGAGACACAGATGAGTGATGTGTAACACAAGCTGGAGCAAAACTCTGCAGCAGTAGCAAATGCATAGGTTCATAGGCTCATAGGTGTGTACTAGGCTAATGGCCCTGGGGCTTTTACAAGCCTAGCCATAGGATTACCCTGGCTAAGTGCCACCCAACCTTTGTTCCCAGTGCCTCTTTTGAGTAGAGCCACTAGAGTTATCCCCGGGGTGAATTTTCTGTTTTCCATCCACGCATCAAGATTTCTCTTGGAGAGGGTCAGCGAGGTGCTCTGCTTGACATGTATGGGAAGTCTGTTCCATAGCATAGGCATTCTCTGGGTTATGAACCTGTCCCTCCAGCATGTTATGTTAATTGTGGTAAAGAGGTTGAGGTCTCTGGAGTGTGTGGTGCAGAGGGATTGGGATTTCTTTAGATGTAGCATTTTTAAGAGAGCTGGGTCAGACATGGCTTTGTAAGTCAAGCAGAGATCGCCTCTAAATACGATATGAGACAGAGAATAGTTGGAGTTTTTTGAGTCTGTCCCATATACTGCAAGTGTTTAAGGCCTAGGATCATCTTTATGAGGTACGTTTGCAGCCTGTCCAGTTGTTGCAGGTGTTTTGCAAGGTACATGCCAAATGGGGGCATTGTACTCAATGACTGGCCTAATGAGGAAAGAGTAGAGGGAGACAATGACCTCTTTCTTCCTGAATGCAAAACCCTTAGTAATGAGATGTGTCACATAGAAGGACTTTCTGACCACAGTGGCAATGTTGTGATCAAAAGGGAGGCTGCTGGCAGTCTGTATTCCCAGATCTGTTAGAACGCCTTCTGTATTCAGTGGACTACCATCAATGTGGTAATTCATGAGAACCAGCTTTTTCCCAAAGAGGATGACGGCACATTTTTTGGCATTGAGCTTAAGGCCATGGTTCTGACATCAGTCGCTGGTCTCAGTGAGACCATTCTGTAGGATGTCAACATCACTTGGGGAGTTAATAATAGCTCCCAACTTGCAATTGTTTGCAAACTTTGTCAGCCAGAGTCCCTTCATTTTGTCCTGAAGTAGATACCAAACAGCAGAGGACCCAGGACTGAACCCTGTCAGACTCCACTCGTGACTAGTTGGCAGTCTGACTTGGAGTCAGCTACTTTCACACTGTGGGTTCTATCTGTGAGCCAGTTTGCAACCCACCTAGTGATATGGGGGTTGATGCCAAGCTTATTGAGGTTTTCTTTGATTCCTGAGTGGGGAATGGTATCAAAAGCCTTGGGCAAATCAAGGTAGGCCATATAAACCACCTTGCCTTCATCCACAACTCTGGTGACTGATTCAAAGAAGTCGACCAAGTTGAGCAGGCATAATCTACCCTTCACAAAACCAAACTGTGTGGGGAACCAAAGTTTGGAGATTCCCTATATCCTTGTTTATTAGGTCCATGATGAAGCATTCCATAGCTTTGTATATCAGACTCGTCAGGCTAATGGGGCAATAGTTCCCAGGGTCTGTAGTCGCTCCTCCTTTGTGGTGAGGGATGACTGTAGGAGTGCACCATTCAATAGGGACAAAACCTTAGGTGAGGCTGTGATTGAACAGGGCACACAGGTAAGGTGCCAGCTCTCTGTGTAGTTCATGTAGAACACAACCAGGGATATTGTCAAGTCCCATAGAAGCTGTATTCTTGGCCTTGGACAGTGCTGTTTTTAACCTGTGCAGCAGTAATACTGGGTGCCTGGCAATTTACTGGTATTGTGATTGGTCCTTTGGGGGGAGGGGTAAAGCTGGCACTGAATCTGTTGGCCAGAATACTGGCAATATCTGTTGGCTTGGTATAGGAGGTACCATTGTGCAGTAGCTCAGAGCAAATCTGGGTATTGCTGTGGATATTCTTTACATAACTATAGAAGGCCTTGTGGTTGTCTTTACTATCTGCTGCAATCATGTTTTCATTGCTAGCATTAGAGGATTTGATGAGGGATCTGAACTTTTTGTTGAGGCTGATAATGGAGTTTTTCCAGTCTTGGGACACAATGTCTAAACAAAAACTATGGACCATGGCATGGACTACATAGAGCAAAATGATTCATGCATTATCAGACTCAGGGTGGACTAGGCAATACATGGACTGGATGTGCTGTGAGTCAGATGTAGCAATAAAGGCACATGTAAAGGGTTAGCATGACATATCCATCATAATTTGTGCACATGGGGAGGACACAGGAAGAGGTGGATGCAATACTGTAAGATGGAGTCACATCATGAGAAGTGATCAGCACAGTATCTGTTTAAGCTGAAAGGTTGTGAGGAGTCAGGGATTACATCCTCCAGTTTTAGAGGATAGCTATTGCAACAGGATTATTAGCATTGTCCAGTACAATAGCTTGCAGTGGTGGGACTTGTGATGGTCAGTGGCAGGGAAGGTGCAGAACTACAGCACCATGAACATTCACATTGACAGATAATAATGTGTGATCCTAATGTGTGTTATGAATAAAGGTAGCTGACTGTGTGCCCCATTAATGAGAAGGAAGGGGAATAACTATGTGACAATGTGTGTGAAGTGAGATGAGGAATCCCAGGCTTTAAGCCAGAGGAGTGAATGACTGGGCATGGCAGGCTGTTTGCCTAAATGTAGTTTTGAAGCTGCTGCCTCATGGGTTTGGCCAGTCTGACCTGTGATAGTCTGTGTTTGACCTCTTTACATTCTGACCATTCCATAGATATGGAAGGCAGGGCCTCTGGAAGGAGATTGCAATGTGGCTTGTGAAGACACTGATGGGGGCTATGATAGCCACTAGTGACCTTAGCAACACTGTCTGGTGTATGTCCCTATACTCCGTGTCACTGTGCAGTTGTTGGACATCATCTCATTATTTGTGGTGCCCACTCACCATCATCCCAATCCAGCTGATTGTATCTGAAGCACTGAAGGCATATCATCTGTTTAAAGTTAAGTGTTGCAGCCATATAATTGATGGCCCTGGAGTCTAAGCAGTGTCTACCCCACCCTCATCTGCCACTTATATGTGCATCTCAAAGGCATTTTGCATTTCTTTTGTTATGTGCATTGGGTCACAGGTGGCAGCAATGAGGGATTCTCAGGAAGAAACTGTCTATCATGCCCTGATGCAGTTAAGTACTCAGCCTAAATATCCACAGGTCTCTATAATGGTGGATGAGGATGGCTCCACTCTCTCTTTCTCTAGTGTTGAAAACTCTGACACTGTAGCATTGAACCATGTCATTTGCTTCTGCCATCATTGGCTAAGATGGGTGCCTTGCTGATATCAGCTCAATGTTATCTAGTTGTGCTGGACAATCCACCAATGGAACCTATAAAAGCACAGCACATATGGCAACATTGTATACCCTGCAAACATATATCCAAAGAACCCTCTCTGACATGTATAACACAACACATCAAAATGCAGATCTATGATATCTGCCATACAAACCTTGTCATATAAGTAGCTGCAGTTGTAGACAAGAAGTGCCATTTAATGCAGAACAGGCCTTCCTTTTAAATGCAGTGGAGTATAATATAATATACTCTGAAGTAAATTACTAACTTGGTGCATCCCCATGTGAGATACAGATGGTTGATGCTACCCAGCTACCACATGCAAGCCACCTATGAATCTGAGTAACCAATCTCCCTACCAGTCAAATTACGCTAAATGTTCCTCTGACACAGTGGGGTGTGTTAGTGCCGGTGGTTCACCACCTATAGTTGAACTTTCTGTTGTAAATTTCTTCCCATTTTCCATTTCAAATCCTACATAATTCTCTACTAAATCTGGTTTCCATACTGCCCTTTAGGGGGATCATTGTTCAGGAGGTGCATGCTATGTTTTCAGAGAGCTTTCAACAGCACTTTCTTCTTCTAACCAGCAAGTTTTGCAGGTATAGTCTCCATTAGGTGGTCATGTTAGTACAGCTGAGCAAAACATTTTGGTCAGTGGGTGACTATTGTATGCTGTGGGATATGAGCTCAGCCACACCCTTTATGAACCTGTTTATTACTTAGTGGTATGCACCTTCTCATGAGCTCAGCCACACCCTTTATGAACCTGTTTATTACTTAGTGGTATGCACCTTCTCATGAGCTCAGCCACACCCTTTATGAACCTGTTTATTACTTAGTGGTATGCACCTTCTCATGAGCTCAGCCACACCCTTTATGAACCTGTTTATTACTTAGTGGTATGCACCTTCTCATGAGCTCAGCCACACCCTTTATGAACCTGTTTATTACTTAGTGGTATGCACCTTCTCATGAGCTCAGCCACACCCTTTATGAACCTGTTTATTACTTAGTGGTATGCACCTTCTCATGAGCTCAGCCACACCCTTTATGAACCTGTTTATTACTTAGTGGTATGCACCTTCTCATGAGCTCAGCCACACCCTTTATGAACCTGTTTATTACTTAGTGGTATGCACCTTCTCATGAGCTCAGCCACACCCTTTATGAACCTGTTTATTACTTAGTGGTATGCACCTTCTCATGAGCTCAGCCACACCCTTTATGAACCTGTTTATTACTTAGTGGTATGCACCTTCTCATGAGCTCAGCCACACCCTTTATGAACCTGTTTATTACTTAGTGGTATGCACCTTCTCATGAGCTCAGCCACACCCTTTATGAACCTGTGTATTACATAGTGGTATGCACCTTCTCATGAGCTCCGCCACACCCTTTATGAACCTGTCTATTACATAGTGGTATGCACCTTCTCATGAGCTCAGCCACACCCTTTATGAACCTGTTTATTACTTAGTGGTATGCACCTTCTCGTGAGCTCAGCCACACCCTTTATGAACCTGTTTATTACTTAGTGGTATGCACCTTCTCATGAGCTCAGCCACATCTTTTATGAAACTGTTTTTTACATAGTGGTATGCACCTTCTCATGAGCTCAGCCACACCCTTTATGAACCTGTTTATTACTTAGTGGTATGCACCTTCTCATGAACTCAGCCACACCCTTTATGAACCTGTTTATTACTTAGTGGTATGCACCTTCTCATGCGCTCAGCCACACCCTTTGTGAACCTGTTTATTACATAGTGGTATGCACCTTCTCATGAGCTCAACCACACCCTTTATGAACCTGTTTATTACATAGTTGTATGCACCTTATCATGAGCTCAACCACACCCTTTATGAACTTGTTTATTACATAATGGTATGCACCTTCTCACATAATGATTTATATTGCACCCATAGCCTTAGGCATTCCCTCCCTCCATTCATTCATCTGCTTGCATTCCATAATTATGCATCAACATGTCACCCAACACAACCTCTGTGTCGCATTCCCTTCACAAATGCTTTTAGACATCCGCTACCCCCAAAAATCTCAGGTAGATTGTGTAGTGTCATGCCAATGTCCACAATATAAAGTTAAAAATATATCACAAATCAGCTTCAATATGACAGTCATGCACCACTGAGCTTTTTGTAGGTGCTTAGGTATTTTACTAAACTCTGTACATTTTTCCTTAACTCCTTATCTCTGTAAAGCTGTCAGTCTAGAGAATCCCTATTATATTTCATCCACTCAGCAGTAATATGGTAATAAGTGGGATTGGACACAATGTTGCTGGTGTGACTCACTTCATAGTGCATTGAATTACTCTGACATGCTATCAGTAGCCATACACATCATGGCGACACAAGGCGTGTGACCATTATGCTTGTGCAGACAGCATGTCTATTGGCATAGTACTGTGGGGAAGTGATACACCCATTCTTAGCAGTGATATGTGACAAAAAACATGATATAAAAACATGCATCTGAGAGAAAAGAGCTATCATTTGTGCCTTCAGCAGACCCAAGTAAGTGGCCATGGCTGTTTCCAGCAGTGTGGAAAGCAGAGCTCCAACATGATGTGCTTTTGAGACCAAGATTTTTGTGAATTTCCTGAACAGGGAGTTTCAGGGATATTTGCTAAGGTAATACAAGGGGATCTTGTGGAAGGTAGATACCTGCCTAATCCTTGCTAGGAAGGTGACTGATGCAACTGACATCATCTATTCTGATGAGTGTTGCTGGCATTACTACACTGGCCTAGCTAGTGCCACTCTGACATTCTTCGATAGTGAGATAAGTTAGAATGAGATTAGCAGAATGTTTTTGAGCTTTTTTTTGCTCCTTGTCCTCCTGCAGCTTGCTACCCTGTGACCCTGTCTATTGTTAGATTTACCATCTTCTCCTAAAACTGTCCAGCTGATTATGCTGGGGCACACTGAGAAACCTAAGAACAACTTGGGCGGGGGGAGGTCATCATCATCCTCCACTGGTGGGGATTACTTTATTTTACCTACCCATCCCCCTTCCATCTATGGAATATGTAGTTGCAGTCAGGGGCCAGGCATTTAATGGGGATGCGTGGCATTTCTGCCCCACCTCCACAACAGCTCAGCCATGTTTCCACCCTTTTCCTCTCTTTGGGCTACCCACTGACATCAATATCTCCAGCCTCAACTAGAGATTGCTGATGGGAACATCCACGTAAGCCCCCCCCAACCCCCAAGCTGATCATGCCCATTCATCCCTGCCTCTCCTTTAGTTACCTGAGCCAGTAACTGAACCTGAGTGGACTGGGCTGTAGCCAGGGCTTTAAGGCTTTATCCATCTACCCACAGCAGTAATGAGATAACCTGATTATATATATATATATATATATATATATATATATATATATATATATATATATATATATATATATCTTATATGTATTTCTGGGAGTGCATACTTTCTCTCTCAGTATTGGAGGATTGTGCATTTAACATGCTTGGATGCTACAGGACAGAGTAATTCTCATAGCAGCTGCTAGTATATCATCTCTAGTTGATTGCCCAACTGTGACTACATTGCAATCATATACATATAATGATTTATCCCATTGTGTCATCCTTATTATTTAAGTATTTGTTTGTTTGTTGGTTTGCATTTTGTTACTGGGAAGGTCCATACAAAACCCCTTTTCAGGGGTGGTCTGGGGAGAAGAGCTTCAGAAACATACCAAACAAAAGAAGAACATATGGAGATTATTTTAGGAACATTGTAAGCATATACGTTTTGAATTATAATGATTAGAATTCAATATAGACAAGAATACAATGTATAAAAATTAATTTGTATCAAAAGTTGTAGCAGTACACAATACGTTAAAACATCATCTGAAAATAATGCACCTATTGTAAACAGCTAGGTAATGAAATAACAGAAAGAGTTACTCTAAAATAAATTTTTATCAGCATTTGTAACAATTCTGCTTTTACTGTACTTGTGTTTCTTACTTTTTTTTTTTTTGCTTTGCATCTTAAAAGCGTTCTCAGTTGTATTTATATTTGCTTGGTGTATTGTAACTCATTGCCTTTTAGTTTAAACAAACACTTGGGCTTCAGTGTTGTTGTTTTGAGAGAGTTTGTGGTCTGCACACACTGTGGCAGACAGTAGCTTTTACATCCCTCTAAGTTGGGAACTGCTGATTGAGGGTGGGAGGAGGCTGGTTGTTTGTATTGGCATAGACTCCAGGCCTGCTGAATGAATCCTAGCTTGGTTTGTATAACTTGCACTAATCCAGGCATTATTTAAAGTATTCAGTTGTATTTATTACTGCTTGGTAGTAACTTGTTAAAGTGTAGCTATCATTCTAAGTCTCTGTGGTGGCAGGACAGGTAGCTTTCATCCTTCTAAGTTGGAACTGCTGATTGAGAGCTCAGTGTCTGTATATTTAAAGTGTATTAGCTCTGGTGGTTTTTTTGGGCTTGGGCCCAGGCCAGTTAGGCCTGCTGAATCTAGCTGTTTTGTATGCTTGTTATTTCTAGTGATATCATTGCTTACTGTACTTATTTCCTTGCTTCGCTTTTACCTGTAACACATTGCTCACTCAAGTACTATAAGTCAGCACTCAAAATAAAAAAGCACACAACCTCGCCCCCCATTGGCCCTTGTTTTCAATTATATTTTCAAAAGAAATATAGACAAAAAATGTACATCCATTATAAAGGGTCTATATTAGAACACAGAAGTTTCAAAACTTCGAGTGTTCTAATATCGATCCGTTTTCAGCAAATGCTGAAAATATCGAAGAAACAGAAAACCAAATTTTTTTCCTAGGGAAAGAATTTGGTTGTCCTTTTCTGTTGCTTCTGTATTTTCAGCGCTGTGGTGGAAAGTTACAGGTCAGGTTCAGGTAAGTGTGTGATTGTGTAGACGTGAGGGTTAGGTGAGTTAGGGTTAGGGCGCAGGTCAGGTAAGCGTGCGATTGTGTGGACGTGAGAGTTAGGGCGGGCTAGGTGAGTTAGGGTTAGGGCGCGGGTGAGGTGACTGTGCGATAGTGGTGAACCTTAGGGTTAGGGTTTGGGTTAAGGTAAGTGGATAGTTAGTGGTGTATGTATAGTTTAGTGTAGGGTTAGGTGTAAGAGTTTAGGTGTATGTGTGTGGATTGCTGTTTGTTTGGTGTGCTTGTGTTGTGTGTATGTGTTTTAGAACAGCAAATTTTTTCCTAGGGGAAAAAATTTGCTGTTCTGTATGTTCGATGTTTTAAATTTTTGTTGACTAGGGTTTGATATTAGAACACTCAAAGTTTTGAAACTTCAGTGTTCTAATATAGACCCATTATAAATAGAGTAGCAAAGCTGACAGAAATGGAGAGGTTGTATGAAACAATATCAGCATAAGTATTTGTTGGGAAGGGATGAAAATGTACATTAATTGTTATGAAAAATCCACTATAAAAGGCTTTTGGAAAAACTGGGGTAAGCAGCTGCGTATGCATTAGAGCTGAATTACAAACATGATTAAACTAGAAAAGTTGATAAAATATGTTTTTGATATTTGTGACAAGTAGCAGTTATCAAAGAAAGAAAGAAAACTCAAGAAAGGGGGTGTAGCAGTTAAGGAGTGGTTTGAGTAAGTCAGCTGGAGAAAGTGAAACAGGAGTACAAGAGGTAAAGTTGACAGAAGTCCAGTTACTGAAATGTGCAGTCATCTAATCAATTGAGTGACCATGCGGGAGAGGAAGAGATCGCACTGTTAATCTGCATGATTACTAGGCACAGAAAAGAGGTTCAGGACGTACAATTAATGAACAAAATGTGACTGAGGTTAATAACTGGCTTAGTTTTTTTGTTGTCCTAAGGGGGTATAATATCTGTCAGCATGCATGGAAATGGTCAACCGACTATTGTCCTTTGCCAGGGATGGTCTGCACCTCTCCTCTCCAAGCTTTTGAATATTAGCTAAAACACTGTCTTCCTCCAGAGTGCCTTTTTTAGGCAATGCCAAACTGAAAGTACTTTTGACATAGCAAATCAAAACCAAGAAAGTCTAAAGGTGTTATTGCTCAATGCTAGGAGTCTAAACAAAAAACTGCACTTCCTAGAAGCTTTCTTCAGCCTAGAGAATGCTGATGTCTGTGCAGTCACTGAGACTTGGTTTAAAGCAATGGAGAGCACACCAGCACTGCAAGGTTATAATGCCTTCCACACATTTAGAGAAGCTAGTACATAGACCAGGATAAAATGTGGGGGTGTCTTCATTTACATAAACAATAAATATACCTCAAGTCTGGTCAAGCAGGGCAATACACCCTGAGAACACTGCAGCTTACGCTGAACTGTTCACAGAAACCTAATACAAGCATTTTAATAGCTGCATAGCGGGAACTCTACTCACCAGGAAAAAATCCAGAAATAACTCAAAAAAGCCACCCTGATGGAATTATACCATCAATAGGCAGTATAACACAACGAGAAAATCATGACAAAAATTAGGAGGTGCAGCATCCAGCAGGATAAAGTATTTTCAACATACCAAACAAGCAACTCAGAGGACAAATGAAGTCTAACCCAAAGCCAAATTTCAGGTAAATTTGGTCTACCAAGCCAAGAACAACTAAAAGGCATTCTTTATCTATGTCTGTAACCTCAACGGTAATACACAGTTTCATGCATTGTTTATGAAGCCACCTATACTGAGTCAGGGGGTCTGAATGGAGAAAGGGGACCGAATAGAGAGATGATAAATCGGCATGCAAAGGAGAGTAAAATTACTGGAAATGAATTCATCCACAAGTCTTGCTGGTTGCCTTCATGAGGTGAACCCTGTTTTTCACAAAATCTCACCACAATGACACTGATATACAGACAGTAGCGTTGTTGCCTCACAGTAAGACGCTGTCCGATTCAATTCTCAGCTAGACCTGCGTGGAGACATGGGTGAATGGGCGTACCTTCGTTGAAGGTTGTGTGTCAGAACTGGTAACTCGGCACATAAAAATCAACTACTAATCATTAGCGGACCAGAGTTCCACTGTGGCGACCCCTAACTGGGAAAAGCCGAAAGAAGACATTTTATATAGCATATATCACGTACAGAAGTAGGTTAAACATTTGAAAAAGATAGTTGAGTGTACAAGATCCAGGATAAAAAAATGTACAATCCTGGTAGGTGTGCTGGTGTCAGGACTGGAAAAAATGATAATGTAGAATTCCAAAGACATGAAAACATTCCTATAATGGAGCTAGGCCAGACTCAGTGGGAAGATGCCCCCCCCCCCCCACACACACACACACACTTTTATAGAAGTAAGTAGTAATCCACAAAAAGAGCCATAAAGATTATATGGACTACTGAGGATAGGAAAGAAATTTTGTGTTGTTTCTATTATGCAAGAAGCCAGGAATTTTGAGACAGAAGATACATGAAAAGATTAAGAGAGAAACTAGAGGAAAGAAAAAATATTTGCATAAGAAAAACTGTCAGAAGCTTCAAATAAAAAATTGTGTTCATGAATATAACAGATTTATGAAAAACATTATACAGACCGAAAAACATTTTACAGACCAAGAGACTTTGGCCCATTAAGTGTGAAAATAAAACAAACAAATATCTAGAGATTTTTGAAAGGTATAAAAAGAAACATGGATATGGGAAAGAAAGAGAGAGCTGATATTATACAAAAGAGAAAGCCAAATTAATCAATACAAAAAAAAAAAAAAACAGCAACAAAGATATTCAAAGAGAAATGCAAGCAAAGTCATAGAGATATGGAAAATTTCACAATACAAAAAATAAGATCACAAAGAGAGAATGCAGAACAAAATTTATTTATTTATTTATTCATTTAACATTTGATAACCGGGAAAGTCCGACTAGGTTCTACAGATCCTGTTTTCAGCGGAGGCCCGGGGAGAAATGCTCCAGAAAGATTAGTAAAGTGGAAGTTAAAAAAAAATTAGAAGCTGAAGTTATGGAATATCTGTGAAGTGACAGATTTAAAGCAGAAAGTCTAGCACAGGTTATAACACAGCATGATGCAACAATGAGTACCTCAGGTAAGGAGAAACAGGAGGAGCAGGAGACATCTGAAAAGAAATATGGACATGGGAAAGAAAAAAAGAGATTTAATATGGTACAATATTTATGCAAAGGAGAAAGCAATACTAATCAATACAAAAAGAGCAGCACCAAAGATATTTGAGAAGAAATACAGGTAAAGGCATCTGGATATGTAAAATTTCACACTGCAAAAAATAAGAAAACAAAGAGGAAAAGTAAAAAAAAAGGATTAGTAATGGAGAAGTTAAAGAAATAGAAAATGAGGTTATTGACTACCTCAGAAGTGAAGAATTTAGTGTAGTAAATATAACGCTGACAACATCACAGCATGGTACAGCAATGAATCCCCAAATTAAGGAGAATCCAGTGGAGTGAGAAACGTCTGATCGGTTGCCATATAAAGATACATTGTGGAGCGAGAAATATAAAGATACATTGGAGCCTTTAACAGGAAACCAGTACAAAGTTCAGTTTGAGTTGCACAAAGGAAGGAACAGGAAACTGTAGCAACTCAGACAGTCAATGTTGTGGAGCGATAGGTCACTGAGTTCCCATATGAAAGAGCAACAGATGACACAGGATGAAATAAAACAGAATGTGGCATAGGAAGATGCCCTGGAATTTTCTACAGAATGCTGCAGTAAATGGAAAATAAACAACATGCCCTCAGTTTTTAAGAAAATGATCTAAGAGAAGAGTTGCTTGATTTAATAGAGATGGGCAGACATATTAAGATCAATGAAAGAAATAGACTACAGAAAGTTAATAAAATCCCAAAAGTTAGAACTTTGATAAAACAAATGAGCACAGTAATTAGGACAGTTCACAGAGATTCATGTGATATAGCAGACGTAAACAGGATATATTGCTGTGCAACTAAATTAATAACAGATAAAGTCTTACCATAAAAACACAGGGTAGTAAGGAAAAGGTAGGGAAGAAATCAAATATCATCATGGAAGTATTGAACGGAGAAAACTATAACATAATTAAGACCAGAATTGTCACTATTAGAAAAGTATAGTAGAGGTCAATGAAAACGCTCAGAAAGATAGACGTGATAAAAGCAATGCACAGCATCAGAACAGATCAGGATCTGTCATGCACTATCACAAGTAATAAACTAAAACTATCAGCACAGGCAGAAAAAACTTAGAGGATACACATATAAATATAAAGGAAAAGTACAAAATAACAAATTTATTGATGACCCCAAAAACTTTTATAGAGAACTGGCAAACAAGGCCAAAGGAATTGAAACACCATCAAAAATGAAGAAATAGATGCATTTTGGAGAATTATCAATGAAGATCCAGTAGAACATAACAAAGATGCTAAATGGGTAGAAGAAATAAAAGAAATTATAAGAAGTTCTTATGAAATGGGATGAAGTAACAGCCAGAGAGAGTGAAACAAAGTTAAGAAAAGCACCTAATCGGAAACCCCAGGCCCAGATGCTATGCCTAACTTCTGGCTAAAAGTATTAACATCTTTACACAAAGATTTAGCCAGGAGTAAGAACTATTTATATGTGCACCTCAAACAGACACCAACTTGGCTAACAACGGGAAAAACAATAGTCCTACTTAAGAGCGAACCTGCAAGCTATCCTAAAACCTATAGACCAATAACTTGCCAACTGATCGTGTACAAACTATACACTGGAACTGATGCCAACAGAGTTTATTATCATTTAGATGAAAACTTGATCATGGCAATAGAAAAAAAGGGTAACAAAAGAAAGTCATATGGAACAAAAGATCATTTATTGTTAAATAAAGTCATAATGGACAATTGTAAAAAGGGCAAGAATCTAACTATGGCATGGATAGACTACAGAAAAGCATTTGACAGTATCCCGCATTCACGGATAAAAGAGTGCTTAAATATGTGTAAGATATACCCTACACTGATCAATTACATTACAGCTACCATGAAACAGTGGCAAACCACTTTGCAGTTAAGCCATGATAAAGGAGAACTCATTATTCCAGGCATTTGTCTTGCCCTTAACCTATCAATCTGTTTACTTAACAGATAAGGTCATGGCTGGAATTTGGCTCCCAGAAAACAGCAAAGTGTAAAGATTCTTCATCTTCTTTTTGTGGATGATTTAAAACTGTATAGTTCATTAGATGAGGAACTGAAATCAGAACTGCAAGTTGTCAAAACTTTTTCAGGTGATGTAAGAATGTCATTTGGTCTTGATAAATGTGCAAAAGAAACCATTAAAGCAGGAAAGCTGCAGCACCAAGAAAAATCAGCCTATTACAGGAATGTGATATAAAAGAACTTAGTCAAGGAGGACTATATAAATATTTGGGAACTGATGAAGGATCAACAATAAAACATGAACAAATGCAAATAAAAGTTAGTAGGGAATATTTTAGAAGACTAAAATTAATACTGAAAACAGTGCTAATATCTAGGAACAAAGTCAAAGCTGTAAACCAGTTTGCTCTCTCTGTCCTAACTTATAGTTTTGAATGATTAACTGGCCCCATCAGGTGTTGGATCCATTGGACAGCAAAACAAGAAGAATGCCTTATGCGCATCAAATGGTTTACAAAAATCAGTATATACCAAGACTACATATTCCCCATTCTGAAGGATGTATGGGCCTCCTCAAAATTGATTACATGTATAGATATGCAATCGTAGGATTACATATATATTTGCTGACCTCACAAGACCCAAACATAGGGAAAGTATTTGAAACATGAGGAGAATAAGTCTAAGATGACTTCCCTGCTTAGAGTAACAGATGCATATCGGTGTCAAGCGAGAATGGAAATCAAACCAGAAGAGGATGAAAAGCAAGTAGCAACTGAATGTGTCAAAAAAAGAAAAGAAGGAATATTACATGAAGGATCAGATGAGAAGGCAAAAACTTGCCATCCGAAAATGCATATATGGAGTTGCAAGTATAGAAGACTGTTCGAACAACCACATGTTGATCAGGATTGAATTCAGGAATGGTTAAGGAAAGGTGAATTTAAACCAAAAGACAAATGGTTAATATTGGTGGCCCAAGATTGTAGACTACATACACGGTGGTTTATAAAGTGCATAGAACATGTGGGAGAAACAGATAAATGTAGGTTTTGTAAAACAGAATTTGAAACCATCGCACCTTTTTTTTTTACAATGTCTTTATTTCCATTGAATTCAATACCAAGAACACACATTTCAAAATAGATGAAAAAATATAGGTAGATAACATTGTTAAGTACAATGAAATGTAATCGAATGATATGTCGATGTTATCAAATATGATTATACTGGCGTGGCATAGATCCACTAATTTCGTATTTTTTAATCAAATAATGTTATTTTCAGTTAAAAATAACATTTACATAATATTTTAAATATCATTTTAAACATCAATATACAATATTTACAATAGCCTGACTTTCAGCTATATACACTGTATGTTAGTAAATATAGAATTGACAGATCAATATGATTTAATTTTATTACATTCATAAAAAATATGAATCAAGTCTGCTTTATTTGGCTTTTCACACCTCCAGCAAAAAACATTTGTAGTAGAATTGAACTTCTTAATTCTATCTGGTGTTAAAAATGCTCTATGTAAGTATTTCCAGTTAAAGATTTTCCAGTACTGTGTGTTAGAGGTGTAATTAACTGATAGTAAGATGTTAGTTTTAATTTCTTCTTTTAACTGCAATGACTGACCTTTTGTTAAGAACTGCCAGTATGATGGTTTGGGAATTGTTTTATATGTTATTAACTCTTTATATAGATTTGAAATGGAATTTTTCTTTTCACAACTCTCTCTCTCTCTGTCTCTCTTGTCTTTCGGCTTTTCCCGGTTAGGGTTTGCCACAGCGGAACTCCGGTCCGCTAATGATTGGTAGTAGATTTTTACATGCTGGCTTGCCAGGCCTAACGCACAACCTTCAACGAAGGAACGCCCATTCATGCATGTCGCCACACAGAAGACGCTCTGAGAATCAAATGGGCAACGTCTAACTGGGAGGCGACAATGCTACCGCAGCACCACCACCGCAGTCAATTATATATAAATTCATACAGAAAACTTATTAGATTTGTAATATCTTTAAATGAGGAATTATTAATTAATCTGCATAAACCTTGAGTGTACATTAGAATGATTTGTAAGGTTAACCAGTCCTGTGTTGGAATATTGTAAGCAGTTTTTATCATATGTATATCTAAAACATTTAATTTATTTACACATTGAAACCAGCATAAGAATCCATTTTGTTCCCAGGAGGTTATTGTTTCCCTATATATGTTATGAGGAAAGTTCTTAGTGATGGTAAACGGGGTTAAAAGGTCAAACCAAAGTTTTAGATCTATGTTTCCATTGATAAGTTTCCTAAAGGAATTGATGTAATGATTAATCAACCATCGCACCTTTTGTTGCTGTTGTGATATACAAATGGCAGAAGGACTGTAGACTGAAAGACATAATAATGTGGCAAGACTGTTGCACTAGGGATTGTGCAAACATTATAATATTGAAGTAGCTGAAAAACATTGGAAACATGAGCCACAAAGCATTATAAAAAATTATGAAGTTTATATCACGATATCATGCATTACCAACAGTTCAAAAAACACATGCGAGAAAGCCAGATATAGTAGTTCATGAAAAGAAAACAAAAGTAGCATTGATCATTGAAATTCCTACACCCAGTGATGACAGTGTCATATGTACAGAGAGACACAAAGTCATAAAATTCCAAGCTTTCTAGGCAGAAATAAGGGCACTGTGGAAGAAGGATACACAGACCGTTCCAACAGTAGTAGGAACAACGGGTCTTATAAAAAAGAATTTACAGTTGTACATGTAACACCATATGAACTACAGAAAGAGTTAATACTGGGCACATTGCAGTTGCTGAGAAGAGCACTTCTTGCTAACATCAAAGATTGAAACAATACTACTTTCATGAACTTTAATCATACTTAGACTTAGGAAATGGGACTATTCTCATCATGGTACTACAAATCTAAAAGACTTGGAGATATTAAAAAGAGAGAAACCAGAAGATATAGCAAACATACTGGCTAACAAATTCAGCTGCAGCTTTACTCCTCTCTCCCCCTCAAAATTCCCTCAAGAAATACCATCAAATATAACTCCCCACTTTATCACTAGGGAAGAGGTCCTTAATGCTCTCTCTGAGGCCAAGAACACTGCATTGATGGGCCCAGACAACATCCCAGGATGCCTTGTAAATAGCATGAAACATGACCTATTGGGCTGTCTGGAATTGCTATTTTACTGTAGCTTCCAAACAGACTTCATGCCTCATGAATGGAAAACGGCAACAATCATTACTCTGCACAAAGGTGGGCCATTTACAGACCCTGGAAACTACAGACCCATAAGTCTCACTATTCTCATATACAAAGCCATGGAAAAAATATCATGGAAATGATCAGTAATGACATAGGAAACTTCTTGGAGAAGGCCACCAAAGTAATGGATGAGGGCAAAATGGTTCGCACTCCTACTCTGACCTGGCCAAGGTATTTGACACAATACCCCACTCAAGTATTGTTGACAAACTCTAGATACAAATCCTTATGTCACCTGGTGGATAGACAGCTAGCTCACAGACAGGATCCGGGAAGCTAGAAATGGGAAGTGCACTTCTACAATGAGGCTAGTCACAAGCAGATTTCCTGAGGGATCAGTCCTGGGACTGCTCCTTTTTGGCATTTACTTCTCTGAAGACAAGGCCAATGTCATTGTCCCATGGCTGACTAAATTTGCAGATGATTGCAAATTAGAAGCTGTCACCAAATTCCCCACCAACACAAATGTTCTCCAGGAAGGGCTGACACAGAAACACCTGGTGTCATAGCCATTGACTAAATCTAAATGCCAAGAGATGCATAATAGTATCCTTGAGGAAATCATTCACCTCTGGTAACAATCGTATTGAAAACACACCCCTAAGAGGTGACCTAGTATTCAAGGACTTGGAGACACACATAGATCGCAATCTAACCTTTGACCATCATGTGTCTACAGTAGTGAGGAAATCATCCTATGCTGTGCAACTTATAAATAAAGGTATGGCATCTAGGTCCAAGGAAGTCACTTTTCACTGTATTTGACATTCATCAGACCTATCAGTGAGTATAATGCCCCCTTTGGTATGTACCTAACCAGGCATATCCAACAATTGTAACATCCACTGAGGTTTATCACTAAAAGAATGCACGGAGTAAGTAACATGTTGTATGTAGACCACTTCAATGACATATCCCTTTATTTTGTCTCCTACAGGCTGTTGAGGCAAGATCTATGCCTGGCATACAAGGCATTGTCAGATCGCACATTAATAGACCTCCTGCACATCTGCAAAACAAACAACACCAGAATTATCTGTTTAAAAGTCTTAAACCTTGCCTGTGATATAAATAGAACCTGCTGGAGATACACGTATGTATCTCAAAGACCTCTCCTTCTCTGGAACAGGTTCCCCATCCATGTAAAGAAGAGTTTCTCCCTAACCCAGTTCAAGTGTAACTTGGATAAATGGATGTGGAACAGGAAAGTCATCCCTGTTTTGGCACCTATGTCTCTAATGGACACAGGCAGTCTGTAAATGTTTCATCTCCCAAGCCCCTGCTAACACTTATCAAGGGTACCAGAACTTGTCAGAGATTTGGAATGCATGACAAGGCTTAAAAAGACCCCTGTGGTTGTTAGCCTAGTAAACATATATGGACAATAGTTTCGAAAAGAGAAAAATTCTTTAGTTACTGATATTATTAGAACTCCTGAGGCTTGAGAGAAACAATAGTGGGGGATTCTAGATCCATCCATATGATGAAGACAAGGAGGTGAGACTCTGACAGCTGAAAACCCTGTTACTTGGTCAGTAGTGGACAACAGGACTGTGTCTCACCAGTGAGAATTTGATTCTTTTATTGGAGGTAATCTGTGTTTGTCACTGAAACCAGAACTTGTCAGAGATTTGGAATGCATGACAAGGCTTAAAAAGACCCCTGTGGTTGTTAACCTAGTCAACATATATGGACAATAGCTTTGAAAAGAGAAAAATTCTCTCCCACCTCATCTCTCTAGCCCACCTCATCACGAAGGGTTTCACATCTAGATCAAGAGAGGTAATCGTGCCCCTTTATTCATCCCTCATCAGGCCCATCATAGAATACAATCTTACCCGACACCTGCAGCAATTAGAAAGACCCCAAAAGTATCTCACCAAGAGGATCAAGG
The DNA here is from genome assembly GCF_019279795.1 of Protopterus annectens. Classification (NCBI taxonomy): domain Eukaryota; kingdom Metazoa; phylum Chordata; order Ceratodontiformes; family Protopteridae; genus Protopterus; species Protopterus annectens. Next base: position 1,587,279,013 of record NC_056726.1, read on the forward strand.
GTCTCAAACAGATGCCATGCTGCTCGGTTAAAAACTCAGCTCTACTCAGTTGCATACCCCTACTGAGGCGATCTATGCCTGACATACAAAGCTATGTCAAATCCAGAATTAATGGACATGCTCCACCTCAGCCACACCAAGGGACTTGAACCTCAGCACAGAAATAAATAGAACTTGCTGGACGGACAGGTTCAGAACCCAGAGGCTCCGTTCATGTGAGGCAGAGCACCTCACTGAATCTCTTCAAGAAGAATCTCGATAGTGGATGGGGATCGTAGGTTTGTCTGTCACTGTTAGACAGAGGCACAGTAAACTAAACTACAGAATCAGGCTAGGCTTATAATTGCCTCAGGGCAAATAGCCTAGTATGAACCTATGAACCTAAACACTCTGAGGATGCTTCTTAAGAGGATGGCAAAGGCCTCTCTTCTGAAAATTGTAAAAAGTCTGCCCCGGTTTTACTGTTTCAGCTTTTGAGACTGTAAAGAGTAAACTATAGGTCTGCCTCGGCCACGTGAATCCCTTTCTGCCACAGCTTGTGGCAATGCATGACTAGCAAGCCTTTCCCATCTGGCCAATGGAGGAAACAGCTGATGCATAGCATCAGCCATGAAGATGAATGATACCTGGGATTGTTGCCCTGTGGGCTGGTCTGACATCCAACCATGCCAGAAACTTATACTTTTCCAAACCTGGGCATTTTCCCTTCCTTGTGATTCTTGCCCTATTGGTTGTGCATTGTCCAACTCTCTTCATCACTATTTGTACATATTTAGTGAAAGTATTTGTATATTTGCTGTCAGGATCAGTTTAGGGGGTATAGCACGATTTTGTATAATATTATTCATCAAGAAAATCCTGGTTCTAATACAATATCAGAAGTTGATTCTGAAAGTTGTTCTATATACTTTGTCGGTTGAGTCAGAAATATCAGGATTCATCATCTTCTTCAGCAAAAACATAACTTTTATTAGAAACATCATGGCAGGTCAGCATAAATGAAATCATCACTTCAGCATCTCACACCAAACTGACTAAAACTTAGAAACTGCAATGCATTATGGACTACGTCTATTCATAAACAAGCTATCCTTAAAATGGCAATGTCAATTAACATGCACACAGTATATGCAATCATTTCAGCAGCTTTACACCACTTATCACGTGTTGTACAGGCTAATTACTTTAATGATGGTGAATACTTCACACCCAAGTGCAGACGAAATTATAATGAACATAGAACAACATACAGGAATTCATTATGTTAGAATTTCCCATGAAAAAAGAAGGGTGGAAGAAGGAAGAGCCTATGCAGTAGCATTTAATTCACATACTTGTCATACTCCTGTGGAAATAACCTAATCCAGTAACTCTGATTTAAATTATACATAGTTCAGCAATATGACCAAATGAAGTATAGTGTTAATATTTCTGAGATTTTTCCCAATATGCAAGAGATTGTAAGAATTGCATTATGCCTGCATAGATTCCTGTTGATGAACGTGTATTAAAAATTCTAGCTCTACCACAAAATCATTTTCAGTTATCTTGATCTGTTCCATTGAATATGCTTAAATAGTATAACGTAAAACAGGCTCCAGGGACATGGAGCCTGTTTTATGTTATACACATGTAGTATGATGCATTTCTTATAGTGGACGACAATGGACATTAATATTTAGTTTTATCAACTGGAGGACACATTAGTGCTTGCAAGAGATATACACTCCCTTAATTATATCTGTATCTATCTACCCACACACACACACACACACACACACACACACACACACACACACACACACACACACACACATATATATATATATATATATATATATATATATATATATATATATATATATACACACACACATATATATATATATATATATATATATATATATATATATATATATATATACATAAACACTCTGTTGTTTAGTTTAGCATTTATGTTTGCTGGTCTGCTCTTATTTATAGACAATTATTCCTGTGTTCATTTTTTGCAATTTCAATCCACTTCTAGATTTTGCATTCTCTGGTCCTTGTTTCTGATCATCCTTCCACCTGCAACAGCATGGTGCTCTACTAAAGCAATAATCCATGACTGTGTGTGTGGGTATGTCAGGATTTACCCATGGTTGGTGTGGTTTCTCATGAGGGTGAAGCTTTACTTATTGACTGCATGTATAAACCAATGTTCAGTATACTGTATGCCCAGTATATTTGCATTACTGCATTTGGTGTCACTCTGATTTATGTATTAATTTTGTTTTATTTTATTTGTCAAGCAATTATCTCTATGGATCCTTTCAATCTCAGTCGAGGAGCACTCTCTAATTAATTGACTTGCTCAGAGTCACAGAGTTAGGCAATGCATTAAGACAAGCATAATAGCTGCATTCCCATGTCCAGGTATGTTAGGGTGCTTATATTTTAATTGTATTGCGTGAATCATCAGATTTTTATGCATTCTTTTTTCTGCAGTCCTCATTTTTTAACCATTAAGTCCCCCCCCACACACACACAGACACACTCCTCAACCATTCTGTTGACCTGTTTATCTCCACCTTGTAATAGCTACAGTACTAATTCATTATCTGGTATAGCACATTCAGTGCAATGGGAGATTCACTGTATTGAAATAAATCAATTTTATTTCATATAATTCACCAGGACAGCAGCTGAATGAACCAGGTCTATGTTTGCATATCGATAAAAAAATTTGATAAAATGGTTAATAAAGAAATATTAAACAGGGAAAGTTTAACATATCAAACATGCATAACAGTGAAAAATAATTCATGGAATGGCGATAGCTGGCCAACAATCAGGAAGTGTAGGGATGCATAAGGTAAGCTCTATTTCCCACTGTAGTGTGATCTTAGAGATGGTATATATAGCTCGGGGGGATGTGAGGTGCACAGCCCCGTGCAGTGGTTGGTTACATTCATGATGTTGGCCATTTATGGCCATTCGATGGATTCTTTTTTGCTGTTAAGCATTTTCAGCATGTTAAACTTTCTGTGACTAATGATCGATTATTAGCCGTTCATGGTATTTTTTTTTTTGATGCGGGAGCATATACCTCGAATGAACTTAAGCAATTGCCAAGATCACTAGTATACTTTGCTAAGGCAGGAACTTAACCACTGGGGCAATTAGATATCTGTGTGCTATTCTAGTGCTAAAGGATGTTGCTTGAAGAACTAAAGGAATACTTCTCTAAAGAAAATCCATATATAATTTATCCTCATTCCCTTCACAAGCTTCTTGTATTATCTTTCTTCTTGATCTGTTTTCCAGACTTTCAGGTTTGTCTTTATTTTTTTTTGTTTGTTTTTCAGAAATTTGCATTGTATTTCTGCCTACTGACCTATAGCATCCAATAATTCATAAGAGCTTTTGTATGTGATATCTTAGCTAGATTAACTTTTTCTGGTAATTCACTCTTTTGTACTAGATAGACATCATAGAAGCAGGGCTGGTACAGAGTAGAATGGAATACTAAAGCTTTTAGCTTTTCATAAAGTAGCTTACATAATGTGGTAAAATTCTGTATGTAGTCTTACACCATTATGTAAGCACTATACCACATGAAAGGAGTACACATGCAAATGGCATCCTGCTGGGACTGAGCTCAATCCAGAAAAAAAAAAAACTGCATTTGTGTTTGAGCTGGTCCCAAAGGCATACCCTAAGGTAAAGTCATGGAAATGTATATGGTGTTTAACTTGTAACTATCAAGATACCTTCCCCTGCTGACATGTGGATGACTTGTAGCTCAGCATACAGAGCTTTGCAATTTACCAGCATTATACAAAACATTGAAGAACAAAAAAAAAAAAAAACACTCCACTCTGTGTTAGTAAAAACACTGCCTGGAATGGAATGCAGTGTGATGCAAGATATTCTGCTTCCACATCAGGATTGTTCTTCCCCCACACATCAATTTTCATGAGATGGTACCAGCGGGAACTCACACTGCATCAGAACTTTTATTACAATAGTGCGGTTATTTGTATTGTTTTGCAAGCACAGACTATGAGCTAATGAATTCTTTGAATAGCTACTACACATAGATATTGTACAGAATCCACTGCAATCTGTAGATAGTTTAGCTTCTGCAATTGTGTAAACTGGTGTGGCTGCTTAGTTTTATGCATAAAAGTTGTTTACAACATTAGCAGGACTTAGCAGTAATACTGTTATAATAGAGAGCCACCACCAAAGCACTGATATGTAACAGCCAGTTTTAAAACTGTTCAACTTGTGGTGAATTCTTAGACATTGTGAGGTGTGGAACTGTATAATGTTAATTTCTTATACATGTGCAACGATGGCTGGATTGTGGGTGTAAAACTACACAACAACAAGGATGCACATGGACAAAGGATGAAAGGCCACATACCACCCAGATAACACTACAGACACGAAACAGACTGGATAACCAACATTATTAGGATGGGACACTAACCACTGCTTCGCTATGAAGCCTACTGCTTTATGGCTTTATACCCAAAAACATGGTACAGGAGTGTATCCTATGCATACTATGCAGTAATGCATCTACCTTCCTGTGCAGAAGTCACAGACAGACCCAACCTTTTAAACAACACCGATTAATACCACTATTCAGAGACCATAACTAGATCATTTGGAACATTGGACAGTACTACAGATTGGCATCCCTTCACAAAAAATAAATAAATAAATAAATACATCTGCCCAAAGTTAAGAACGGGAAAATGCATTTCCAAATGGAGAAATAAAAATGAAAAAGAAAATAAAAATCCTCTTTTTGAAATGTAGTACTGTAACTCTAGCAAGCTCCTTGCAATAGTTACTAACACATTGAGCTAGTATGTGTTAGGACAAATGCAGTATTGGCGCTCATTTAGCAAACCCTTAAATCACCCTTGACCTTAATGAATGGTGTACTGCAGTCATGTCTCATTGGCAATTGCCAGTTATGACCCCTTCCAACTTGCGTCTGAGTCAGATGCCCCCATCTACCCACTCTAGTTATAACTTTCTGCCACGACTGACATTTATAAACTAAATTAACAGTGTATAAGCCACAGTGGCCAGAATGCTTGCACACCTCCACACACTATGTTCAGGAATTCAAGTGCTCATGTTTAAAGTTATTAATTTACTTTGAAACTTTACTATCGGAATACACAGCGACGCATTGTGTGATTTTACTTAAGGCACAGAGAATGAGTTTTAATATTTGAGATGACGCCTCAAATCACAAATTGAGTTCAGTAATGCTGTATTGCAATTCATTGTAAATTCATTTCCTGTATCACACACAACAAACCCATTCCCACTCCATTTATCCATTTTGTTTTTGTTAATGTCGTTGTTGTTCTTCTTTGTTTGACTAAATGTCTCCATTTAAGTTAAAGATATGTGGTAATGTTATAAACTGTCTTTTGAATTTCTGAAGAGAGGAACGTATAAATTATGTATTTTTAATGAATGATCTGTCTTGGATGCAGTCAGTTCCATAGCATAGATGGATAAATCCCTGACTATGACACAGGTTTGTATACTGAGCTGGTCACTGGTGTAATCAGTTGGATTTATAGAACAGTGACAAGACAGTGTCTGATCTTTTATCCCAAAGGTGAGGGTTGTGGATATATGTCTCAGGATGCGCGTTCCACCAACAATACCCTGTGGAATTCAGACTTAGATGGAGGTGTCTGAATATAGGGATGATCAGGAGGGGTAGCATCGTCTGCATAAGCAGGCAAAAATCCCAGGTACTGCCTTGAAATCTTTTTCACATGGGAAGGTTGAATGTTAGTGACTAAAAAACTTCTGTTTGCTGTGTAGATAATGGCTGAACTGTGTCTGTGATCTTGACCAACAAAGAAGAATGAATGCTGGCATTGGTTATAGTGGTGATTTGATCGCCAGCAGATGTGGAAGATAAAAATGTCTAAAAATGAATGATTCCTATATGGGTGATTTTCTACTCTAGTTCTGAGTTGTCTTAATATTTTATTTAATAATGTCATATAATGTTGTTATATGATTTTAAAAATGACAGGATTTAAAAAGGCCTATGGCATGCCAGAACATTGGTAGATGGAAGGCAATGTTATGTGCAGAAATTTTAGAGCAGCATTGACAGAAAGAGTGGCAGTTATCCTTACAACTCACACAATATTGTGTGAGACAGGACTGTGGTGGACAGAGTTGTAAGTCAGTAATGTTAGTAACTCTCTGCTGTCATAATATACAGAACCAAAGATTGCTCCTCTGGCATCCTGTGCAGAACTCCAAAAGGATACAACCTTCCGCCTCATCTCAAAGTTGAGGAGCAAAAAAAGATCTGCTCAATGTTAAAAAAATGGTCTATTCATTTTCCATGACTGCAGCAAGCTGCTTGCAAAAACAGTAACAAGTAGTTTGCTACACTTATGACACTTTCACTTCACACATTAAACACTTCATTGACCCAGCCTCAAAGTCTTAAATCAATACACCTAACAGATTGTTCACGATACACCCCACCATGGTTATCCATCTGGAAGCAGAGCCCTTATGATGTGACAAAGTTTGTATACACCCTGCAAGAACCTTTGTATACCTTCTATGTAATTAGGTTGTGAAACTTTTTTTTCACCAGACTTGAATAACAGTACACATGCTACTTAATGCAGAACAGCAATGCTTAATCTTACTCTTGTATTTCATTATGTAACCTTTATTTGTATTTTGTAACCTTTATTGTATTGTATTGCTCATGGAGCTTTTCTCCCCGGGCCTCCACTGAAAATGGGCACTTCTTGGCCCAGTGGACTTCCCCGGTAATCAAACTGAAAATAAATAAATAAAAATAAAATTAAGGACTGCACCACTGAAAACCTCTGAGAGCCTTATTTAAATCATTACATGTTATCACTTGTTTCCAAGCTTCACAAACATGAAAACAGAACATTAATGGATTTGCACCACCACAGGACCTGTGTCATCTCTCGTTACATAGGTCTGACAGGTTACATTTCAGTGGTATTCTTTTGCAGACTTATGGGTCAACAAACCTGAAATTTGATGAATCAGTATATTCCCTGCAACAGGATTATGTTTGCAGGTGGTGGACATATGTATTTATATAATGCTAAATGCATGCATATGCAGGAGACGGGTAGGTAATAATATTTTATATGATGAGTGTTCTAGTGCACTCAGCATGAGCATTATGAATGTTTTGTATGTAATACTATAAGTTCTCATACTGCAACAGTGAAGGCAAATTTAGAAAAGGTAAGCAACAAATAACATAAATTATACACATTTTAATGGATGTGCACAAAATATGAGTTGCTGCTATAGCTCTTACAAAAATATGAACCATTATATTTAAAGCCTATGAAGGACATATGCATTTGCTGATATCCAGATACTGATATAGCAGCTTGATTTCTGTTTTTAAAGTATGTATGTAGGGAAACTGCAATGTACTAAATATTACACCATTATTTTAAATTTCTATCCAGCTGTGTAAATATCGGCACCAGAGGATCTGGTCATGTTTGACTAATGCTGATGTAGCCAACCCAGTGTAAAAATGTGAATAAGCGGATTGTTGGAGATGATTTCAAGTTTATAGAAAAAGCAGTTGATATTTTCCACTGTTGCACCTAGCAAAGTAGTTCAGAAAATGTTCCTTTGTCATTCAGTACAATACTGTGCCCAGGCATAGCATCATGTTACAATAAGAATTGCATAATTTGCCTCTATTCTGAGTCAGCCCAGTGTTCTACTTTATCCACATTTTTCTTTTGCCTGACATGAAAAGTTCACTGTAAGTTAATGTCACTTACAGAACGCATGTTGATATTAAATCACTGTGATGATCTGTGTGATCAGTGACCATCTGGTTGTACCTACATACATGCCTAAGGATGTCTGACCCAGAATGCAATGGGCAGAAGTAAAGAAGGCAGCCATTATCAGTTGAATATGAACCTGACAAGATGGAAATATTGTTCTGCTATCTTAGAGTTTGTAATTGAGTGTAAAATGAATTCCACAAACGTATACCCACCAGTTCTATTCTTCCAAGTGTCTGGTGTCCTGCAATCTAGCATGTAGCATAACATGGTGTTATCTGTGGAATTAAATAAAACCTCAAAAATCACAACTTCATGAAAAAACTGGCAACAGTTCAGACTTATGAGACAATGTGCAATAGTGCAATGGAGACAGACACCAGTGATATCACCAAAGTTTCTGTGTGATATTGGACCACACTAGTAGTTAACTAGAAAAATGAAAGGGAAAAAGAAAAGTGGCATTAAACATAATGAAAATCCAGTCCGCCAGAACCACCAGACAGGACACAGCTGGCCAATATGGAAACAAAAGTCTGTCACCAAAGTGCAAAAAGGACATCATGGGTTTCAGGTAAATTATCTTCTTTATGCAACTGGCAGAGATTTTGGTACTTTCACATTAGCTGAAGTGCAGCCTTTTTCTTATGAGGTTGCAATTGCAAAGCTCAGTGAGCATGTTGTGATCAAATGAAATACAATTCTTAAAAAAAAACACTTCCATAAATGTTTACAGAAAGGAAATGTGTCCACAGAGACATTTGTATGGAGTGGGATAATTACTGTGAGTTTGAAGGCATCAACATTGGGCAAACATTAAAGAAAGAGCTATAAAAGCACTGTAGTCAGTTAATACCCACAAAGTGAGCCAAGCTTAATAGTAAAAAAAAAGTGGTACAGATAGCTCATAAGCTTGAACAATCCAGTAACAGTTTACTGATATGATGTGATATGATATGATATTATATGATATGATATAATATGAGAGTGATAAGAGATGTGAGTTAAATAAAGCAAAAAACACACTTTAAACAAAGTAAAAAGCACAGGGGAGGCCAGTGTTTGAGTGATAGTAACCATGAAATAATAAGTGCAGGCAGGAGAAGGTCACTAGTTGCAACTGTGAGCATAAAGAGCTATGGCTGTGTCTGGCCAAATAAGTGGCTATTAAGTCTAATAGTGAGGAAATGCAAAAGATACTTTCTATTTGGACTCAGTGAATGTGCAACCAGAATGAGATGATGAATATCATGCCAGACTTCTAACTCTTGACAAGGTTCAAGGTAGATATTCTGATAGGCATGACTCTAATGTGACATGGTGACTATATAAGTGTCTCACAACATGTAAAATTGGTCAAATCAAAAACAGGAGTAAACGGTCCTGACAGGAAAATCAGATGTCAGTTGAAGGCCCTTGGTATGGTGGAGTGGAAAAGGTGCAAATGTGATTTTTGGATGCATGTGTTATTGGGTGATTAACTGAATGATCTTCTGAGTAGAGCCACTACATGTAAGTTGGGTTTCATTGCCAGAACTGTTAAAATGAGTGCTGATGTATTTGGTGATGTTAGACTTCTTAATTTTGCACCAATATAGCATTGTTTGAAATCTGGCACCATCCTTTCTGCCCTCACAAAACCAAGCAGAGTACTATTTCCAAGCTTCTCAATGGTGGTGGCTGAGCTCAGTTGAAGGCATACCCTTACAGTAACTGAAAAGCTTGCAGGACTTAAAGACTGATGTGCTGCAGTGATGTCAGTAATAGAGAAAAATGGCAACTGGAGAATTTGCGTTGACTTGAGCAGGGTAAATGATGCGATGAAGCTGTAGGCATTTATACTTCCTACCACAGAATACATAAAGCCTAAGCTAACTGTGGAAAGAGTTTTCTTCACATAAGATACAGTGATTAGATTTTGGCAAGTATTCCTTGATTTGAACAGGAAAAATAAATACATAAATAATAAATAAATAATAATAAATAATAATAATAATAATAATAATAATAATAATAATAATAATAATAATAATACATTTATTATTCCAATGGGAAATGTTTGCTTTCAGAAATTTGCTTTTGGAATTAAATGAGCCCTTGAAGTCTTTCAGCAAGAATTGAGCTTAGTTGTGAAGACTATAAGGGTACAGTGGTCATGATGCATGGCATTTTGATATTTGACCCAAATAGAGTCATATGATAAGAGGTTGAATGCAGTGTTTCAGACCATGTAAGAGTCAGTAAACAAGCTTAAAAAAAAAAAAAAATGTTTTGATTGGCAATACAGAAATTCAGTATTTTACATACTGTATCAGTGGAGAGGGTATCATACTAAATCCAAGAAAGATAAAAGGTGTTGACTGAGTTGCCAAATCAATAAAATGTAATAGATCACTGACTGATGTTTGGCATAGTATGCTATGCAACTATTTATTTTATTTAACATTTGTTGACCGGGAAAGTCTGACTAGGTTCCTCAGATCCTGTTTTCAGCAGAGGCCTGGGGAGAACATGCAAACTCCACACAGAAGGCACCCCAAACCTCTTGCTGTGAGGTCCGCCCAATGATACAACTACTATATCATACAACTATATTATATACTACTATATATATTATATATTACTATATGATACTATATGATACAACTAAAAAAAATGTAGCATGAATATGGGGTGGTGCCCAACAACAGCCTTTTAAAAAAGTAATGTCTGTGTTAGTGTCTATACCAGTACTTGCCTTTTATGATAAACTGACAGTGGTCATTGCAGAGGTCAGCAGTTAACACTAAGTAAAAGCCGTAGCATTTTGTTCCACAACACCAACTGCAACAGAGTGGAGAGATTCTCTAATCAAAAAGGAATTTTTAGCCGGAACATGGCCACATGAGTGTTTTTCACATTACATGTTGGGCCTGGGCAGTTTCCATCTATAAACAGATCAGAGACCTATAGTAAGATCTAAGCACTATTAAAGGTTTGAAAGGGGGATAGTAACTTTTATGTTCAGACCTTCATAGGTACTTACTGGGCTATTGTTCAGTGAAGATCTTAAGAGGCTAATGACCAAGGATGAATTGCTGGTTTCTCCTCCATTCATCTTAAATATGTTTCAGTCACCCCACCATTTATCCAAATTACATTTATATAGAGTGAGAGAAATACTTTGCTTTATCTGGTGTGGAAGACAGGTCCATAGAAGCAGGATTCTCTGTGATGCATGCCTATCCTTCCAGCAAGTCCTATTTATGATGCAGAACAGATAGAGATCCCTTGAGTGAGTGTTTATGCCACCATTAGACTTGCAAACATGTAATAGGTCTGATGGATTAGGATTTATTGTGACTCTGTTAGGGACACAAAGATCACCCGTTAGTAGCCTCTATGTAATCAAGATGAAGGACAAGGCTTTGAGATTTAGGATCTTGATTTTCTTAGTGAGGAAACATTGCTGTCATTCCAGCTGTGCTAAGAATGACTGTCTACTAAAGGTATAGACATCTAAGCCCCTTGGAAACACTGCTGTCAGCTGAGGAGTGAATAAATGTCTACACTAAAGGTATACTCTTTCTAAGCCCCTTGGAAACACTGTCATTCCAGCTGTGCTAAGAATGATTGTCTACTAAAGGTATAGACATCTAAGCCCCTTGAACATCATTCCAGCTGTGCTAAGAATGATTGTCTACTAAGGTATAGACATCTAAGCCCCTTGGACACTGCTGTCATTCCAGCCTAAGAATGATTATTCCAGCTAAGCCCCACTGCTGTCATTCCAGCTGCTAAGACTAAAGGTATAGACATCTAAGCCCTGCTGTCATTCCAGTGCAGGCATAAGCCCCTTGGAAACATTGCTGTCATTCCAGCTGTGCTAAGAATGATTGTCTACTAAACATCTAAGCCCCTTCTGTCATTCCAGCTGTGCTATTGTCTACTAAAAGGTATAGACATCTAAGCCCCTTGGAAACACTGCTGTCCAGCTGTGCTAAGAATGATAATGATTTAAGCCCCTGAAACATTCCAGCTATGAATGATTGTCTACTAAAGGTATAGACATCTAAGCCCCTTGGAAACATTGCTGTCATTCCAGCTGTGCTAAGAATGATTGTCTACTAAAGGTATAGACATCTAAGCCCCTTGGAAACACTGCTGTCATTCCAGCTGTGCTAAGAATGATTGTCTACTAAAGGTATAGACATCTAAGCCCGCTGTCATTCCAGCTGTGCTAAGAATGATTGTCTACTAAAGACATCTAAGCCCCTTGGAAACACTGCTGTCATTCCAGCTGTGCTAAGAATGATTGTCTACTAAAGGTATAGACATCTAAGCCCCTTGGAAACACTGCTGTCATTCCAGCTGTGCTAAGAATGATTGTCTACTAAAGGTATAGACATCTAAGCCCCTTGGAAACATTGCTGTCATTCCAGCTGTGCTAAGAATGATTGTCTACTAAAGGTATAGACATCTAAGCCCCTTACGGTACTCATGGTCACTTGCATAATATCATTCTATTATTCCTAATCAACATGACTTAGACAATGTTCCCCCAAGATATCAACAGATGTTGATGAGGATCAGGCATTTCCATATAAAAGCAATCCGACTTCTAGGAAACAACTTGTAATGACAAATACCTTGCCCTTGAATACTATCACTGAGACACAGTGACCACACATTGAAGAAGACGTGTGCATATGTGCAAGCCATAATGTCAAGGAGATGAGTGACATCTAAAGGATGCACATTCTCTAAGAAATAACAAAATAAGAGACAGATAAGGGAGCTAGAACCACTTTTGTTTGTGATCAGTGGCCAAGTAAATGCATGTAGACAAGTAATTCATTGTACAATTGCATTGTTGTGAGAACTCACTAGTAAGAACTTGAGTATCTCCTGCTGTGTTGTGGCTGGATTTTTATGTCAGCTTTGGAAAAATGAGAAGTCTGGATACAAATCCACAAAAAGGGCATAAGGATTAGTCGAGTTGAGAGAGAGGGAGAAAGAGCCAAAATGTCTCTGTGAGTGCAAATTTCAATTGCAATTCTTTACTGGTCAAAGTCCTACTCAGAGTAGATGATCTGTAATTGTATCTGCATTGCCAAAAGGATAACTGGCAGAGGATTTCAGAAAAGACACTGATACTGTGAATCTATCTACAATAACTTGTCAACAAGTTATATCTCCATTCAAGACAATGATTTATAAATGGGAAATTCCTAGAGAACTCATCACTGACAATGGAATTTAATTTGCACCTTTTTCAACAGTTTTTTAAAGAGTATGGCTTTGCCCATACAACATTAATTCCATATTATACACAAGAAAATCTTTTTGCTGTCAAAGCTTACCTCCAGAGATAGCAACAAAGCAAATAAATAATTAAGGAAAGGGGTCCAAAAGGGAAAGCCCCTAAATTAGTGATACTGTTTTAGTGCTGGTTTTGTTAAATTATAACTTCTCTAAAGTATTTCCAATTTTAGGAGAGATACAGCAAAAGTTTGGAAAAAAATAGGGGTGTCCCTCCAGCCAGGAAAACTCTTAATCAGCCAGATCTGCATTTATCTCTAATGTCTTGCAGAGCAAAGCCACATGTTATGGCTGTAATTATTCCAACACAATTAATGCTGGGCAGGGAAATCCAAATCACCACCCCATTCCTTGAGACAGAGTTGTTGTCTCAAACTGTTGATGAAAGTGATTAAAAAGCTATGTCTGTATACAAATAGTTTTGCAATAGAAGGTATTCAGCTTTTTCCTTATCAGTCTTAAATCTACATCAGACTATCCACCTCAAATCAGATGTTGAGGAGATGGAAAGAAAGAAGTGAAACTTGTTCCAGATCTGAGGACCAAAGATTGTTCTGATCCAAACTGATAATGGGGCTGTAGTATGAAGACACTGAAGGCAGATTTAGACTATTCCAGAGATGCCTGTGCTTCATGTTCTACAAACGAACAGCAAAGTATTTGTCCAGTGAATTAACTGTCTGTATTCATCTACTTGGCCATCCTTTGAGAACATAGTTGATGATGAGCAGACACCAAGACCAGGAGAATCCAAAGATACAGGAAACCAAGTCAGTGTCTTCACAGCCTGATGCCAGGACTGGTCATGTTCTGCCAAAAAGAAACACATTGCCCAAAAAGTGCAAAATAAGTGGGATACATTAGTGAACATAAAAGTGGGATACATTAGTGGACATACACATTAATCACACAAGCAGGATACATTAATGGACATAGACACATTAATCACACAAGTGGGATACATTTATGGACATAGACACATTAACCGCTAGTGTCTTGTCACAAATGACAAGCCATTCACATTCAGTTAGTCAGGGTTATGTCAAAAGGCTATGAGAGAAGGACCCCTGTAATGTACCACGATCTGTGATGGTACCAGAACAGATAAGTAATAAAAACAACTGAAGCACACAGGAAAGCATATGTAAAAACTATGAAAGCCTAAATATGTTCTGTTAGTGAAAAAAAAGTAAATTGCTGTGCAGTAATGTAGAATGCCTCACTTCTGCATACTTTCCAAATAAATGCTTTGAAAGTGCCAAATGTTTCCAAATGTCAGATGCTAGCTGTACTGTAGGTGTACAAAATGGGTTAAGAGCAATAAAAGATCTAGAGTATGTGAATGTGAATATTTTAAAGTGACAAGACTTATAAAATAAGTTATCTCAAATTAGCAGCACCTTGTCTTCTCCTGGCTGGGGGTGGGTACTGTCATAATGTTAGGTCAACATTTTTCTGTGCAATCACATTCTGTGTGATCAACTGATTGCATCTGCATTAACTCTATCATGAACTTAATGCATGGGACAGTACTAAAGCTAGCTGTTGTGAAATGACATGGGCATGTTACTGTGCTGTATCAGAGAGAGGGAGTCCAGTCACTTAACTTCAAAAGGCTTAAATGATTTATTGCCTGGTACGTAACGTTTTACCGGAATAAATAATTACAGCAAATTTATTCAGCCAGTTGCTGGTCTCCCAATGTCTGATGCCCTGAAAAACAGCACAAAATCCAAGTTTTATGAAAATAAATAAGCACTGTAATTGGAGGTAATGACAAATAGGCTTAACTAGTCTCGCTATAGTCCTTCTTCCTTGTCTCATAATTACAGTCTTCTTATCTTCTTCTTTTCGGCTGTTCCCATTAGGGGTTGCCACAGCAGATCATCTGTTTCCATTTCTTCCTGTCCTCTGCATATCGCTCTGTCACATCAACCACCTGCATGTCTTCTCTCACTACGTCCATAAACCTTATCTTAGGCCTTCCTCTTTTCCTCTTACCTGGTAGCTCCATCCTTAGCATCCTTTTCCCAATATACCCATCATCCCTCCTCAGCACATGTCCAACCAACACAATCTCGCTTCTCTGAGTTTGTCTCCAAACCGTCCAACCTGAGCTGACCCCCTAATATACTGATTCCTAATCCTGTCCATCCTTGTCACACCCATTGCAAATTTTAACATCTTTAACTCTGCCACTTCCAGCTCTGACTCCTGCCTTTTTGTCAATGCCACCGTCTCCAACCCATACAACATAGCTGGTCTCACTACCCTCTTGTAGACCTTCCCTTTCACTCTTACTGTTACCCGTCTGTCACAAATCACTCCTGACACTCTTCTCCACCCATCCACCCTGCCTGTACTCTCTTCTTCACCTCTCTTCCACACTCACCATTACTCTGAACTGTTGATCCCAAGTACTTAAACCCATCCACCTTCGACAACTCTACTCCCTGCATCCTCACCATTCCTCTATTCTCCCTCTCATTCACACACACATATATATTCTGTCTTTGTCCTGCTGACCTTCATTCCTCTACTCTCTAGAGCATCTCTCCACCTCTCCAGGGTCTCCTCAACCTGGTCCCTACTCGCACTACAGATCACAATGTCATCTGCAAACATCATAGTCCATGGGGACTCCTGTCTGATCTCGTCTGTCAACCTGTCCATCACCATTGCAAATAAGAAAGGGCTCAGAACTGATCCTTGATGTAATCCCACCTCCACCTTAAATGGATCTGTCACTCCCACTACAGACTTCACCACTGTCACACTACCCTCGTACATACCCTGTACCACTCTTACATACTTCTCTGCCACTCCTGACTTCCTCATACAATACCACAACTCCTCTCTAGGCACCCTATCATATGCTTTCTCCAAGTCCACAAAGACACAATGCAACTCCTTCTGACCTTCCCTATATTTCTCCATCAACAGTCTCAGTGCAAACATTGCATCTGTAGTGCTCTTTCCCAGCATGAAACCACACTGCTGATCGCTAATCATCACCTCCCTTCTTAACTTAGCTTACAGTAATTACAGTAATTACAGTAATTATTTAAGTCTTCTTATATAATCTGAAATTGTGTTGATATCTCTACTGCCTTTTATTTGCTTGTGGGAAACTTAAAATAAATCAAACATGTCATCACTATTTCTCAGCCATTGTTTGGTTGTCTTGCTAAAAATATTCCATTCTAACCAGCTCACAGTGAATATTGGATAGGAACTTAAAAAATGTGAAATCCCTAACCAGGGAATAAACTAGTTCTAATGACTATGAAAGCTAAAAATATGTGTCATGAAACTGAATGAAGATAGGTTGTCAAGGCTATTATGATCCGGACACAGATTTCAACCTGAGAGTTATATTTGTGGTATCATTGAATGGCAAACTATTATTTTTTCTACGGTTAAGCTTTCACAGATTAGCATCACATCATCATGAAATGTACTATAAATCTATTCTTAATAATAAAAGTATTTTAAAAACAAATCAAAGCTGCATTTTTGTAATGTGCTTCTGTTTGCAGGGATTATGCCAAGAGTTGAATGAGCAAGTTAATTTCTCTTAACTGAAACTTTTAAGAAAACAAAGTATTTTGCAGACTAAAACTAAGTGCATTGGGAGATAAATTGTCTGAATTAACCTCTGAATATTTAGTCCTAAACTAGAAGGCAAGAGAATCTTGCACAATAACAATGAAAACTAGCATAAATGTTCAAAATTGTAATTTTTCCATACATAGTGTTGAGGATTCAGCAAAAAAAGCACATAAGGTAAGGGTTGTGGTAGAAATATCTTGTTTCCCCAATGTCGTATTTTCCAGTACAGATGCATGTTATCCAAAAGAAGGATAGACCTAATTTTCAGTTCATTTGAATACCTCTAAATTACTTTTAACTAAAGAAATGGCCGATCAACACTTCTCTGCCATAGTTAGCATTGATGGGCCACATGCATTACATTGGCACAGGCACCTCTGTAATTCAGTCTCCCACACACATGGACACATTCAAACATACACACACAACACATGCATCTTACCTGTCCCTGAATTATGACAGCATCCCCAATATCTGACTTAATGATTTTTGCCCGTCTTCTTAAATAATGTATCCATATACTCAGTCAAATATGCCAGCCAATAGACTTTGCTTCTTCTTATTGTTAAAAAAAAACTCTACAGCTGATAGTAGATCTGCTGCTTTTTTTTTTAAATGGGTCCCCTTAATAGTTTAAATAATGTCTCTGGTGTTTCCTAGTGTTCCTCCAGGCTTTATCTAAAAACTTTCCCGCATTGTCCCTCAAAATTCACGTACTGTTTTTTTAAGCTTTGGATCATGCCTTATATTACATCGTTATCCTTTTTATATTAAAAATATCCTTAAGTTCTACTGTTGGTGCAGAGGAATAATACTTTCTCTCTGTGACGTGCAAAGGTGGAGTGTTTGAATCTTTTTTAGTGCCTTTACAAGGTGTTAAGAAGAGTACCTCTCATGTCTAGTGCCCCCATGTCTCATGTGCTACTAAATATGACTTTTTTTTATCTGAATTACTCTTGAGGTGTGCTACGTGCAGTATTTCGGTGTTTAGTGCTTTGCAAACCACATTTTGTCTAAGTGCCGTTAAGGCACAATGTTGCAAAGTTCAACTTACTGTCTAGTGTCCTCCCTGACTTATATCTTGTCTAAGTGTCATTAAGGTCCAATGTTGCAATAGTGTCCTCACTGGCAGCTAGTGTTCTCCTAACCCTAAGTGTCACTGAGGCCAGAGATAAGTGTGATGCCTGTCTGTTGGCTCCTCCACCTGGTTCACACTGTCTTTCTTTCTTTCTTTCTTTTTTTTTGTAAATAAGTGCCTATAAGGCATGCTATATAGAGTATCCATGGTAGCTAGTGTTTCCCACTCCCGAGTGCTATTAAGGCATAATGACCTACAAGTATCTCTTGTGTCTAGTGGTTCCCTCATTTTCTTTATGTTCAAGTGCCATTAAGATGTAAGAGCTATTCCTGCTGTCTAGTAGTTCATCTGACCCACAGTTGCAAGATTTGCTCATTGGGAGACAAATTGTCTCAATTAACCTACCCCTCCAACCCACCCCTAAACATACACACACACACACACACACACACACACACACACACACACACACACACACACACACACACACACACACACAAATCTATCTTAACTTCTCACTAACCTCCCTACTGTGCCCTCCCAGCACACACACACACACACACACACACACACACACACACACACACACACACACACACACACACACACACACACACACACACACACACACACACACACACACAGCCCGTCACATGTGAGTATAATTGTGCATGCACGTACACACACATGCACACACACACACACACACACACACACACACACACACACACACACACACACACACACACACACACACACACACACACACACACACAAACACACACACCAGAGCACTACCGGTCCACTAAACACTGCAGCGCTTACCAATGCCACAATGGATGAACATGATCTTTGGCCAAGTTCATTAATACATGAGGCCAGGAGTGACCGTTGTAACTTATGCAGCCAGTTGAGTCTGTGAGTGTCTCAACTGCATAAATGCCTTTCTACAGTTCCATGGGAGAGCATGGCTAATTAGCATATGTCTCTCCCCTGGAATACCTCATTAGCATTTATCATAATCACAGAGACAGCCCTCAAAGTATTGCATGCAGCACCCTGGTAGTGCTATCTCTGATTCAGAAATGGATATTGCATGGTGTACACGCTGTACATCATGGTAATCGTTTTCAACTGGGCCAAGTATTTTTGTTTGTTTTTGTGTGTGCTTGTTAATATATTTTTGTTTCTTTGTTAATGAGAAATTTCTGATACAGAATTACCAAACGTAACTCATGTGTCAGTGACTCAGAGGATAGTACACTTGACTTTGGTGCAGGGAGATTAGATGACTATGGGTTTTGGTGCCACCCCACGGGCTTGGATTCACTTTCTATTACTAAACTACATTGTAATCTAAGGGTGGTGATCCATCCTGAGTGTGCCATCTTCCCTATAAGACATTAAAGTAAGTTTTTTCAGGTAAGACTTTGCATTGTGCCTGTATAGGTGATGTGCCAAGTGGATTTAAAAGTTCCCATGGCACTTATAAAAAAGAGTAGGGGAAGTTCCATGATACCCTGGTCAGATTTCTACTAGTCAATATAAATATTATCTTGGGTCTCTCCTGAAAAGAGGCCTCTGAGTTACTGGGATTAATCTGACCAACAAAGTGCAAAAGTAGTAGCCTATGGAGAAAAGCTTCACAGCAACAATCAAACAGGTCAAAAATCAATTATACTCACAATAAAATTAATGCAATAATAATCAAGTATAAACAGACACATTAAGTAAATGACAGCCATATTATTTTACAGGAAGTCATTTTCTTAATCAGCCAAAAAGCAGAAAATTCAAATAACATTACAAAATGGATTAAATGGCAAAAATAGAAAATGAAAACATTAAATGACGCTCTAGAACGCAGTGCAGAAAAGATGGCATTTCCATACTAGCATGTTTGTTTTCAAATTTCAGTAGTGTTGCATTAAAGTACAGTCAGTAACTTAAATAGAATTTCATGATCATGTTAAAACAAAGACTAGGTTATCCGAGAAGAACATTGAAAATTATTTTTATTTTTTGTTAAGAAAGTACCTCTTGTATCTGCATAAAAGGATATAACAGGTTCTTATATAGAAATAAATATTTATATTGAAAGCAATACCAGCACTAAAATGGGAATTATGTTACAAAAGGGTTCTACAGTTTTCTTAAATCATGGTCCATTTCTATAATGAGCAAAACTACAAACTATCTATTTAAATAAGCTTCATTTTATATAATTAAAGACTCACAAAATTAAATGGCGTGCATGGAAAGTAGCTTTCAGTGGTTTAAATGCCTGAAGCAATCTCCTTGCCTGAGTGTAGAAGTGACACTGGCTTGCAGATCAATATCATCTCTGTTATTAATATCAAAAGCGCATTACTTTGTTTTTGCCTGGCTCTTTTCCAAGCCCAGGGCCCAGCTATTGCTCAGCCATTTGTTCGGACCATAATTTACTTTCAGGAGTTTTTAAGGTATTGTTTGTCAGGGCCAATCACCACAGAGTTATAAATGATTCTGAAGACTTGCACTCTCGGTTAGTGGCATATACGGTGAAATTAATTTTTAAAACTTTCACGTCAATTACTCCTGTCCTTGAGTTATGCAAGGGGACAAAAGAGCAGAGACTTAACGACGTGAGTGATAGCCAACAGATGAGGTAACGACAAATAGAAACAGAGGCTTGGGACCAAATTAGACATTACAGTATCTTTAATTGATGCATTGAATTAAACAATGCTAAAGCTAAATAAATATTGACCACTTAAGAAAAAGACCATTGATTTTATGATGGAAAACATTTGCATCATAAAACTTTTTTTTTTTTTTATGCTGCAAGCTTAAGTAGTTCTACACACTGGAAACTTCAGACTATCTATTTTATATTAAGGAGTTTTACAGGCACACACACAGTATATGTGTGTATGTGTGTGTGTGTGTGTGTGTGTGTGTGTGTGTGTGTGTGTGTGTGTGTGTGTGTGTGTGTGTGTGTGTGTGTGTTTGTGTTTGTATATCTATCTATAGATATATAAATATCTATACCTATATCTCTCTCTCTCTCTCTATATATATATATATATATATATACACACACACACACACACACACACACACACACACACACACACACACACACACACACACACATTTGCATTTTATGTATAAGTTTAGTAGTAAATGCATTTTTTAATTAATTAAAGTAAATGTACATGTCAGCAGATTATTTGTATGCGCCAAAATAATTTCATTAATATTAGAATAATAGAATTGTCCTTTTCATGAGCTATAGTTTATTGAACAAAACCAGACAAAAAGCAACCGGATACTCTGCCGTATGTTCAAGCATTTTGATTTCTTCATGACACTGCAAAAAGTTATAAATGTATTATGGCTGAAGTACTTGTGCCATTTATAGCATCAGAAGAGCAATAAAGTGTTGACAGCATAGAAAGTCGTACTCAGTTGAGCACACATAGAATTACTCTGTTCATGGTAATACCTACTAATCTTCGACTGATACACCATTGTCTTTCCCCCCTTAGAGTTTAGTCACATATACCACCGTTTTATTTTGTGCTGTCATTCATAGCGCCTAGTAAAGAAACAAATAAGAGCTCAAATTAACTGAAACTTGTTTAAGTATATCGTTATGTTTGGTCGTTTTACTTTAATCTAATCATAAATTTCATTTTGTTACTAAACGCTTTAGAGTTAGTGATATCCATGATGTAATTACATGATATACTGAACTTTCATGTCATCTGTTCTGTTTTGAAAACCTTTGACATTTGTGTATTACCTGTTACAACGTGATTCATTTTTGTTTACTTCTTTACATCTGGCAGTCAGCTGCCTCCAGGACGTCTCTCATCCACTGTGACCACAAGTATCTCTTACCTTCCCCAGACTTACCCCAATTCATGCCCAGGACCAGTAGTGAGATTGAGACACCTGGCACAGTGCCATATTTGATTGAGACACCTGGCATAGTGTTATATTTCTGCAGAGTATTATTTTTATTTTAT
>NC_056726.1:1587305872-1587373372 GCF_019279795.1 Protopterus annectens
CATAAAATCTTTGCCAAAGCTAACTACAGTCTAATAAGCAATGGTATAAAAAGCTCCATACCTCCCGCAATCACAGACATCAAGGATCACTATGGAGAAGTATATGCCAATGCCCTGTACAAACATTTAAACAACTGCATAATGCTTGCTGTACCTGACTGGATCAAAATCAGGTCTTCTCGTAAAAACAAGCCACCATGGTGGACTTCAAGTACAAAACAGATTATATAACAAGAAGAATAATCTGTTGTCCAAAAGCAAGAGGGATATCACTTTGCAGAGGAAGAGCTCCCCTCCTAAGCCAAAACAAGAAAATCAGAAATCTTGTAAAGTTTTCTAAAGCAAATTACAAAACTAAAATCTCACCACTAGCCATGCATGATCATAAGGCATTCTTTAATTATGTCTGAAGTCTAAAAGGGAAAGCCCAGATATGTGCCAAACTGGTTGTAGATGGGACCACTCATACTACACTGGAAGATATTACCAGCTTGCTAGCTGAACTTTGACAGCACATTTCCATTGTGGTAAGGAAAATCTTCTATGTAGTGCACCTCAAGGGCATGTGCTTTCAAGCCATTTTATGTACAACTAATTTCTCTTCAAAGGTGTGAATCAAAGCCTATACCTTATGCCTGTGAGGTAAATCCCTTAACTATTATGCCAGCCTCTAACCTCTGGGTTGACAACAGAAGTACAGGCCTGATGACTGAATAACCCTGAATCTAGTCATCTTTCACATGAGATGTTAAACAGAGGTCCTGTTTGTTTGAGAGTCGCTGGTACCTCAGGTGGATGTCAAAAATTCCATCACAAAGTACAGGATCATGTAGCAACATAGCCCATCACGTGGCAGGTGAAAGGGGTCTTGCCCCCACCGCAAAGCAGGTGTACAGTTATGATTTGAAATTCATTAGCTTGCATGTTCAACTACTGGGCATCCACAGTGGTGCAGCGGTTAGCGTTGCTGCCTCACAGCAAGAGGTTCTCCGGTTCGATCCTCTGCTGGGGTGCCTTCTGGAAAGAGTCTGCATGTCCTCCCTGTGATTGCATGCATTTCCTCTGGGAGCTCAGGATTCTTCCCATATCCCAAAGACATGCTGTAGGTGGATTGGGCAGTCTAAATTGGCCCTAGGCGTGTGTGTGTGTGTGTGTGTGTGTGTGTGTGTGTGTGTGTGTGTGTGTGTGTGTGTGTGTGTGTGTGTGTGTGTGTGTGTGTGTGTGTGTGCCTTCTGTGGAAGGTTGGGTGCTGGGCTGACAACTTGACACCGTAAAACTCTACTGCCAATCATGAGTGGACAGGTGACCTGCTGTGGTGACCCCTAACCGAGAAAAGCCGAAAGAAGAAGAAGAATCTTGCATGTTCAGCTACTGTGTGTGTGTGTGTGTGTGTGTGTGTGTGTGTGTGTGTGTGTGTGTGTGTGTGTGTGTGTGTGTGTGTGTGTGTGTGTGTAAAACTATGTGTGTTCTACTAAAGAGAAGGCATGGGCATCAAACTGACTGTGTGTCAAGTAAGAAGGATATAGTGCAATTCTGCAGCCGAAAAAAATGATTGAAAACAGTAGATGATCATTTAACCCTATGAAATGAGGTGTGATGTCATTTCATTTTAGATGTAAGGTGCTTTTATTGCATTAAATAGTACAAAGGTTACCAGTTTATTTGAAAAGGGTGCTGTCATGAGTGGATTTCCCTGGAATGCAGAGGGTTTGTCTGTCAGAGGTAACTGGTTAACATAGATATGTCAATTAACATGACAGCAAGAATCGCTATTTCAGAGACAAAGTAAAACCACATTGAGAAACACCTCTTTAGCATCTGTTTGCTGTTTCTCTGAATTGAGCACTGTGCTGTCAAACCTGACTATGTTTGAATTTTCCATATCAACACACTAATCCCAGTACGTATCACCCACAGCTCACAAATAAACACGCAGACAAGCACATAGAAACTCGTAAAGAGGCACGTGCGTACACACACACACACACACACACACACACACACACACACACACACACACACACACACACACACACACACATCTGTACTTACCTCCTGCAGGAAGATCACTCTGAAATGCACATTTGCACACAAACACACACACACACACACACACACACACACACACACACACACACACACACATAGAAATCACGCAAACATACACATACACACACACACACACACACACACACACACACACACACATGGAGCCTCTATACTTACCTCCTGCAGGAAGATCACTCTGACATGCACATTTGCACACAAACACGCACACACACACACACACACACACACACACACACACACACACACACACACACACACACACACACACACACTTATTGGTCCATGATACCAATCATTAGTCAAGATATGAGCCACTATCATTTCATAGGGATGAATGAGAGAATGCGATCAAAACATATAGCTCACTTTTTCCTTCTGATATAACACTCATGGTTAATTTTCATTAGCCACTTTCCCTAACTGCAGCATGTGGCTTCATCAGCAATATCTTTCTTTACAGGGGTCAGTGACAGCTAACAGTAGCAGGAGATTGGTCTCTGAATCACTTTATGCTTTGGAATTATGACCTCCACATTGCATTAAGCCCTTCTGAACCCTAGGGATTATAAGAGACATTGGTTCTTTTTTATAGTAATATATTATGGTTATTCCTAGTGCTAAGAGTTGCTCCTCTCACATACACAGAAATGCACAACAATAGGAAGGGCTTTAGGTGGGGTCAAAATTACTCCAAAATGGATATCAGTACAAGTCTAAAAAATTGTCACTAACAACAAAAATGGCAAAGTTAAAAAAAAACTAATGAAACAGAAAATTTTAATATGGACAGCACAGTGGTGTAGCGGTAGCATTGTCACTTCACAGGAAGAGGCTCTCCAGTTCAGTTCTTGGCTGGAGTGATTTCTGTGTGGAGTCTGCATGTCCTCCCTGTGTTCATTTGGCTTTTCTCCAGGTAGTCTGGTTTCCCCCATGTTACAAAGACATGAGCCTGGAGCATTTCTCCCTGGGCCTCCACTGAAAATTGGCTTCATTCCAAATTGGACTTTCACAGTAAATAAATAAAATAATTAATAAATAAAATTAACATCATACTGTATTTGCAGAAAGGTGCAAGTTGTGTGTGGGGGTGGGGGGGCTGTGCCATCCACATCTACCTTATATTAGTATGGTTACAATGTGGTCACATAGTACCGAGGATGAAGAATTATGTTTATATATATATATATATATATATATATATATATATATATATATATTCCTGTTTTTATAGGATTTGTAGATCAGATTTAAAACAGGACAAACACACTTCCCTTTCAACAATAACATCCATGGAAATCTTAGACTATGAACTGCAAAACTGAAGATTGAAAATTTGGTAAAGGCAAATTAGGAAAAGAAATCCAGGAGCCAAACCTACTTTGACTTAACTAAATTATTTATATCTTACTACTAGTCATTGTATGGGCCAATTTTGAAACAGATCTTTTTGGTAAATCACCATGCTCTGTAACATGTGTAATTTAATAAATAAATGTTCAAAAGTTGTTTGCTTGTTTTTTTTATTTGATATTCATGTTAACAAACAGATGGAAAGCACTGCACCAAGGCCCTATCTTAGTTTTTGTAACATGAGCTACTGGGCAATCACAGCTTGTTGCTACCTGATGTTTCACTCATTGGTCTAGGATAAACCATAAACTCTGATTGGCATGTACTTATTTAGATCTCAGCTGCTTCACACTTAGCACCCTGTCGCTCCAGTGCAGACTAGAGATCACAGTCATATGAGGAGGATATTTTGAAAACATCAACAAATAATGAAGCGCTCACATCCCTAAAGTGAGTACACTACAGATCTTATCTATGATACTCTGCATGTAATCATTGTAGCAGGGTCTATGAGACACAACCTTGATAGAATCCTCTGCAAATCCTTAACTTGACTTCTGAAAAAGTAAAGACTTAATGGAAATAGTGAAGCACATTAGACAGAGAGGGCACAAAAGTGAAAAGATTCAGAATTAGTCTTAAAATTCTTTGGTGACATTTGGCTAAGTAACATAGTTATCACACAAAGCAAATGCTTGCATAACGCTAAGCAATAAATTAATACGAGTATTCTGTTCTAGCAATATCACTAAGTACAAGAGTGCTGATGACCTATGAGTGATGCTTGTTAGTATCCCTGAAGCATTTATATCTGTTTTCAGTGTTCAAATGTTTTAAATAACATATGACCTGTATCAGATCTGTTTCACAGTAAGTAAATATCAGGTCCCTGGTCCAGTGCTAAGAGTGTCTTTTCCTAAACAGCTGGAGTATAGCTTGGGAATGTGGATACAATTGTACAACCTGTTTTGTCCTCCTTTTGCTCAGAAGTTTAACTGCAATCTTCATAACGAGCTTATGTATCAGGAAAACCATGAAACAGGTAGCTGTTATTAAAATCCAGAGTATAAGTGTGGTAGCAAATGAAACTCAAAGATGGTCTCCAACAAGTGAAAGGAGATGAATATTCATGGTTTTGTTAACTATATTCATTGTGTAAAACCCTTATTAATTGTCAGATGGAGACTGCTGTGAAGAAGCTGTATTAAAGTACAGTAAATATAATTATGCTTCTCATAAGAACTACACTTGTTTGAAATCTTGCAATTTGTAATAAAATGTGCACTAGTGCTACTGAAAACTGAAACTGAATCTGCTCCACAAATATGTATACATTTACACTGCTTTTATCTGACAAATTTGCATTTGCTTGGATACAAGTTTATTTTACTTATCACTCCCCTCAGCCAAAAACTGAAAATAGGAAAACTTCAACTACATTCAAATCCAAACAGGAAGGACTGCTTTGGACTCTTTAAGAAGAGAGAATGACATAATCCATAGATATACCATGTTACTGCAGGCCTGTATTTAGTGGGATACATTCTTAAAATAGAACTTATTCCTCACCCCCCCCCCCCCACACACACACTCTAGCAGGGTGCAAGGGAGTTACAGGGTTAACTGGAAACTACAGATAGCAATCTTATCCAAACAGGCAGTATGAGTACATTCAATCGAACCACCATTTAATTAGGACAAGCTGTGTACCACCTCTGGTCTTGAGCTTTAAGTAAGTGCTAGCGGCATCCAGTCTTCTGCGTATATTTTAGCCTGCATAGTGACTAGTCTCAAGACAAGTGCTTCAGTGTCTTACTTTGTAAACCCTCCTCCACTGACATACCATTGGTAAGCTCTCTCCTTCCTAACAGACACTGACATTTACTCCTACTATTCAAACTCTTTCTTTCTCTTATATTTTTCTTCACTTCTTCTAGACATGTTACTCCCATTATTTATAGCCTCCTGTCTTTAGAGGAACGGCATTCCTTCAAGGAATTTACCCTTGCCCCCCCTTTCTTATTTTTCCTTGCCTGAGATAGTTACTGAACCAGTTTCAGCACTGAGCTAGTATTTGTGCACAGTCAACATTGTTTCAGTGCAATAGCAATAAAGGTCCTGATGTCAGCAAAATACTTTCTGGCCACAACAATCCAAATGTAGTCAAAAAAGAGAGTATAACACGGGCAAAGTACTTTAATGCACAATAAAACAATAACATGATAAATGCTTTTACAGTCTATTTACACAACTGCTTCTCCAGACACAAGAGCATAAAACCCTCACCCCTACTTATATTAACAAATGTCCAATCAACATTCAGCATCAATTAAAAGATAATTAAACAATTAACTGAAACAGCAGAAAAATACATTCATCAACGTGTTAACTGTCGTGCTTTCAGGAGTGGTTTCAAAGATACTTTGCCATTAAGTCCAGGAGATTTATTACTGTTTAATTGTGTTATCCAAGCTTGTTCTTTATCCTCAGTTAAATTCTTACAACCCCCCCCCCTCAAGTTGGTAGCAAGGACTTCTAAGACTAAAAACGTAAAATTGTGGTTCTGCCCCTTATCGAGCACATACTGGACTAGGGCATTAGTAGTTTTGAAATCTCTAATATCACTGACATGCTCTAGCACTCTGTCTTTTAAACATCTATTGAATAGGAATAACATACCACACAGTATGCAAAATAAATCAGATCCTTAGTATGACAATCTGCATAAAGGGAAGTTTCAATAACAGACGTCAGTAGTGGATGTGTAAACCTACTACCTATATACATATATATATATATAATATATATATATATATATATATATATATACATATATACTTGCAAGCCTTGCATTTGCTACAGTAAAACGTCCCTTCACGGTCTGATGGAGGGATATATAAATCCTTCATGTTCTTATAACATAACTGTCTTTTTAGTGATAGTCTATTCCTAAAAGTAAAGCTAGGCGTCTCTTTCACTAACCTCCCTACTTTCTCATCAGACTTCAAAATTGCCCAGTTCATCTTGATAATTTCACAGACCACATTAATATTATTAGAATATGTTAATGCCAGTCTCGTTTCATTCCTGCGGCCTTGTCTGTTAACCTAGTTATATCTAGATGAACTAGAATAATATGTCCACCTATACTCTCTCTCTCTCTATTAACAACTCTTCTATTCACTTATTAACCTCATTACTGTTATATCCTCTCTCATCAAATTTATGTTTTAACTCCTCTAATGCTTCTTTTAAATCATCATCTGCGTGTAATCTCATAGTGCTTATAACCTGTCCCTTTACAACATTACGTGGTACATGACAAGGATGCATACTACTGTAGTCTAGTAAATTGTTCTTCTTGCATCCTTTAAATTTGTGTTTTTAATCTGCCTTCTACTGTCTTACTAATGATTATGTCAAGAAAACTAATAGACTGCAATGAACATGTGTCATTAAACTTTAAAAAAGTGTTGTATGTAAATAGCCAACAAAATCTTTTACTAAACATATCGGACCTTTCCATAAAATAAACACATCATCCACAGATCTCCTATAATAAAAAATATAATCTACAAAAATATTATTCTTAAATACAAATTCTTGCTCCCATCTAGATAGAGTAAGGTTGGTGTAGCTGTTGGCGCAAGCTGTACCACCTCCATGCTAACCTTCTGTAAATAAAATAATCCATTGAAAATAAATACATTGTTATTCAAAACCAAATCAAGTAAATCAAGTAAAGTATGATTACCAACCATCAAAAAGGATCTGATATTCCCAATACCCCATTCACTGGGTATCGCAGTAAACAGGGACGCTATCACCAATGTAATGAAAACAACCTCATCATTGATATTCATATCACATGTAACATGATAACATGAAACAGGTCATGTAAGAAACATCCAGTATCCTTAAGGACTGTACCAACAGTATCTAAGACTGCTCTTAATTTCTTCTCAATATATATTGAAAGGGGCTCTGTAGCCCAGCCTCTACTTGATACTATTGGATGCATAGGGGGTCATACAGCATGCTTGTGTACATTAAGGAGTCCCTACAGGACTGGTGTCATAGGATATTTAACCAGAAAATAATTGTACAGGTTTTTGGTAACCAGCTTTGTCATACATAAATCAAATAAATAATATCCTAAGCTTTCAATAATACCAGATAACTGGTTCTTGGAAATCAAGACATAGACTGCATTATCATTCAGCATTTTCATCATTCTCTCAATATATACAGTTTTATCTAAAAGCACTACACCCCCACCCTTGTCAGCTGGTCAAATCTCAATTGAAGACAGCCCTTTCAGCTCTTTCACACACTCAGAGGGTGTCAAATTAAAAACTTACAGCAATCATTATTGGACACAGCTGAACGTATTTCCTTTTCACATACATTAAAAACACTTCCAATGTTGGAAAAATGTCAGGTATATAAGTGATAGGTTTCCTAAAAGTTTCTCTATAATCAGTATCCTGAATAAACTCTATGCACAAAGCAAAATTTCTAATGAACATTTTTAAGTCCATAGTGACATAGGGTGACTGCAAAATTTCCCAACTAACAAACTAAAACAATGAGTAAATATGTCACACAAAAAAACCTTTCCGTTAAAAAACAAAAAGAAAAATCTAGCAAAGGTTTTTCTATGTGACCTTTTACTCATTGTTTGAGTTTGTTAGTTGGGATATTTTGCAGTCACCCCAAGATTTATGGATATCAGTTGGGTACGACAACCCTGTGTTTCCAAATGTTAGCCAAACATTCCACTTATGCTGTTCTGATGATGTCATAATAAGGCAGAAACATGCATGTACACAACTAGTGGGGTTTGGCTTTATTGGCCTGAATTTGTCCATAAATAGACTTAAAAGGAAATGTCATGGGCATTCAGAATTGCCATTTAGCTGAAACACCTGATGTCCTTAAAGGGTAACTTGCATATATCCCATGTTGCTTCTAATACTAATGATTTCAAGGTAAGCTCTGATACAAGGTTCATATTAGATTATATTGAAAAAGACCTATGCAAAGTGGATCCAAATAAGAAACAAGGAGTACATGGAATTAGCAACAATGGCTTGAGAACACTTTGTCATAAACTTGCAGTACCATTATATATGTTATTTACTAGGTCTGCATGTCCTCCCCGCGGTTGAGTGAATTTAAAGACATGCATATATGTGCGTGCATATGTGGGTGTGCCTTCTTTGAAGGTTGGGTGCCGGGCTGGCAACTTGACACCGTAAAAATTCACTGCCAATCATTAGCAGACCAGAGTTCCACTGTGGCGACCCTTAACCGGGAAAAGCTGAAAGAAAGAATAGGTCATATAAACATTGGGAGATTCCTCAAGACTGGAGACATATACTTGTTAACCCATATTTAAGGTAAAGGGGACAAGAAAAAACCTAGTGTCATACATACCCATATGTTTACTTTCATGTTGTAGAAAAATAATGGAAAAGGTTATATTAGATAAATTATTGTTAGAAGTGGAAAGGTTGGGACTTGAAACCATATATCAATATACATATGTTAAAAATAGATCTATTACCACAAGTAACATGATCTACTTCACATGACTGAAAACTCAAAATACTGAGTTTCATTTGACTGAGACCACAATACCTAATTTTCAAAAAAAAATGAAAACTCATTTGACTGAGTCTCATTATACTGAAAACTTGCAATGCTGAATTTCAAAATACTGAATTTTAAGCCATAGAAATGCACACTTACAACACCAATGACTAACTCTTTCCAAAACTTAAAAACTACTTACTTACCCTCCTAAGAGAAACTGGGCGATATAACACCAAACTAGGCAGGGGGCTATGCCCCCTCACCCCTCACACCACCTTAACTATATATACTAACTCCAAGATGACACTTGTTGTTGTTGTTGTTGTGTCTTTCGGCTTTTCCCGGTTAGGGGTTGCCACAGCGGACCTCCAGTCCGCTAATGATTGGCAGTAGATTTTTACATGCCGAGTTGCCAGCTCTGATACACAACCTTCAACGAAGGTACGCCCATTCACTCATGTCTCCACACAGAAGACGCACTAGCGGAGAAGCGAACAGGACAACATCTTACTGTGAGGTGACAACGCTACCGCAGCACCACCACAGCAGTCAAGATCACACTACAGTGGGGAAAGGGGCATATACCTTTTAATTACCTTACAATACTGTACACACTGCCACTACTGCCGGGAGCACACAAAACATCTGCTAAAACTAATGTCTTTTGGCTTTTCTCGGTTAAGGGTTGCCACAGTGAAACTCTGGTCTTCTTATGATTGGCAATGGATTTTTATGGTGCTGAGGTACCAGCCTGAAACCCAACTTTCAAAGAAGGCACACCCATTCATGCGCAAACCTACCTGCATGTCTTTAAATGTCACTCGACCAGGGGGAGGACATGCAGACTCCACACAGAAGGCGCTCCAGCCAAGAATCGAACTGGAGAACCTCTTGCTGTGAGGCGATAATGCTAACCGCTGCACCACCCTACACAAAACATCTGCTATATTACTTAAAATACTTCCCATAAAATTGTAAAGAGACATAACCACATTTAGAAATACTACACCTCTGCTTTCTATGCTACTATTGGTATTCTGACAGTTGGCACTTTAAGTTATGGTGATGTTTTTTTTTTTTTTTATCACAAGCAAGTCACAGGTGAAGGGAAACACACATCAGTTCTATGGCTTACAATTTGGTGTTTTGAAATTCAGCATTATAAGCTTTCAGTATAATACTAGTCAAATGAGTTTTTAATAATTTGAAATGTAGGTATTGTGGTCTCAGTAAAATTTATTTCAGTATTTTGAGTTTTCAGTCACTTGAAGTAGATCCAAGTAACATGATGCTCTATAAGAAATTAATAACAGCTATGAATGAAAAAAAGTGTACTCTGATGTAATTTACATACATTTAACTTCAGGGTCTGATAAGGTCATACACAAAACACTGGTCACTAAATTAGAACAATTAGGTACTGATGCACTCTTGATAAGATGGATAGCTGCATGGCTTACAAATAGGACATCACAAGTATTATACAGCAACTGGACAGGTAAATTATTGGTTACAGTCAGGGAGTCCCACAGAGCTCTGCCCTAGGCCCATCTTGTTTAGACTGTGTCTTTCAGATCTGTCTTTTTGATCTGAGGTGTTCTAGAGTCTGTATGGAGATGACTTGAAAATGGGTAAATTGATTACATGTGTTATAGATAGGGCATGCTTGCAAAAGAACTTGATTAAATTGACCATTTCAGCACAGGATAATAATATGCTGATAAATGCATCAAAAACTAAGCATATTAGATTTGGGAGACATTAACTGAAAGGGGAATATTTAATACAGCACACAAGGACTGAAACTGCAGTGTAATTTAAAGGCCCGTGTATATGGGTAGATCTAGCTTTTTTTGGTTAATGATTGTTATAGAACTGTAGGTGGTAGAAAAAGCTTTATAAAATCTAGGATATCAGATATGATGAAATCATTGTTTGTTTGTTATATCAGACCCAAACTTGAGTCTGCAATAACAATATGAAATTTTGTAAGAAAACAAGCTTGAGTAATGTGGAAAGAGTACAGCAGATCTATAACAAGGGCATTCATGGATGTGAAAATTTAAGTTATTCTGAAGTGCTAAACTGTATGGACTTGTACAGTGTCTCATACATATATCTAAGAAAAGGACTTATTCAGGTATATAAGGCATTTAGAGACAACTGCCTCTGTGAATATTTGGGGTTATCAAAAAGTAGTAGAGAATTATCAAATATTCTATAGGAATGAGAAGTGTACAACTTGGTTCTCTAAGACAGTAACTAATGCATGTAACAGACTACAAAATTACATTAAAGCAAGCACTAGATTAGATATATATATATTTTTTTTTAAACAGGTTTATTGTTTTAACATATAAGAGAAATATCATAACAATTTTATACAAGTAATTAAAAATAGGTATTATTATAATATTCAACAAAACAACTAAAGTATTTACAAAGACATCCACTACAATCAGATCAATTAATTAAACTAAAATACCATGCTATTGAAATTAAAATTTTTTTAACAAATTTTGTAAATTATCCCATACAATAAAATAAGATGTTTTTCTGTTTGTTCTAGTCCTAATTGTGTTTATTTCCATATGGCACACTATATTTATAACATTTTTAAATTCATTGAACGAAGGAGGTGTATCTGAAATCCAATTTCTAGTTATTATTTTCCTAACCACTGCTAGAATAGACCATAACAAGGGAAGCTTAACCTTTTTAACACTTTGAGGTACGGGTGTGTTGAATAATATAAGAGATTTAGAAATAATGAAATTATCTGTAAAAAGAGCCTGCAAAAATTCATTAATTGACTTCCAGTATTCTTTCAGTTTTATACAGTCATAAAACATATGAGCCCAGTCAGCATTAATTTCTACATTACATCTCTTACATAGATTATCTTTATTATTTATTTTATTCATCATCAAAGGTGTATAAAAAGATCTATGTAAAAATGTCCATGTATAAAGTCTCCAGACAATGGAAGACATAGTTCTATAAGCAGATTCCAATATATATTGTTTATCTTGTTGATTTGGTGGGTCCCCATTAATAGAAGTGAAATAATTCCAGTATGAATCTACACTGTAAAAAGTTTCTTGTCTGATAACTTTATGTATGTATGAACGTTTACCTTTATCAGAAACTTTATGTTGTAAATTTAATATCAAGTAATCAATCAGTGTTGGAATAGATTCGTTAACAGTTATAGACATTAAATCTATTTTATTAATGAGATGTTGTCTAAAGGTCTGAACCTCTAACCAGCAAGTTTCTCTTAGATCAAATTCTTGTTTTAAGAAATCTAGATTTTTAACTTTATTATCAGATATCAACTGATACCAGTACTTTAGATCATTATCTATAGCTAAATGAGTTCCTTCAGAAGTAGATGACAAAAGCATACCCTGAGTATACATTATAGGAAATACAATAAAATTCCATTCCCTATACTTAGGGTGCATGAATATAAAGTTACGATAACTAATAATAATATTTAATGGGTAACAAACCATATGTTTAGGTGTAATAGGTGAAGTACAAAATTCCTTTAGTAACCATAACATGGAGTTATTTACAATCATATTTTTATGTGTTAAGGAGATTTTCATGGAGTGTATACTAATTAGCTCCCAATAATCTTTCCATTTTGTGACATATGACTGATCTATTAATAAAGTAATAACTTTTACAATAGAAGAGATAGTATATAAATTAAAGTCTGGAAAAGAAATACCCCTTGAGACCAGCTATTAGTATGTTTCTTTAATGCAATCCTAGGTCTATTAGGTGCCCATAAGAAATTTAACATTAGTGTGTTCAGTTTCTTGATAATTATTTTTGTAGGTGGGAGTATTATTGATTGTATTAAGTATAAAATCTTGGGGAATATTATCATTTTAATAATTGTAAGTCTCTCCTCCATAGTAAAAAACATATTATTCCAGGTATTAAAAAGATTTTGTATATTAAGAAAACAGGTATTATAATTATTATATATAATAGATTTAATATCTTTAGATAGTATTATACCTAAATAAGTTATCTGACCTGAATTGGGTACATATTTAGTAAAATCACTAATGAGAATATTTTTTCGTGTATATATATATATAGGTAGTATTTTAGTTTTTTCTTCATTGAATATTAAACCAGAAATACTTTTAAAATTCATCATGTTATCAAATAGAGACTGTATAGAAGAATTAGATCCTGCTGATGTAATTAGAACATCATCTGCAAAAAGTTGAATTTTGGATGTTGTATTTTCATCTATTTCAAAACCCTCTATGTCAGTACTGTTTCTGATCAAATTAGCCCAAGGCTCCATTACTAAAGTGAATAATAGTGGAGAAAGTGGACATCCTTGTTTTGTACCTTTAAGAATGGGTATTTTTTGTGAAACATATGTTCCTACCTTAATATAAGCCAACGTTCCTTTGTATAAATGTTCAATTAGATTTACAAATGCATCCGAGAAGTTTGTGCACTTCATTAAGGTAAACAGATAGTCCCAACTTACTGAATCAAGCTGAACTTATATCAAGACTAATAAGTGTTAAATCTTTCTTTTCCTATTTGCAAAATCTATTAATGTTAAAGTTCTTCTTATATTATCAAAGTATTTCTATTTATAATGAAGCCTGTCTGATCTATATCTATAATGCCGGAATGATTGTCTTCAATCTATCAGCAAAGATATTCATAAACATTTTATAATCAACATTAAGTAATGAGATGGGCGATATGAAGAACATCTAGTTGGATCTTTATTAGGTTTTAAAATTGGCGAAATAAATGTATATTGCCAAGATGGGGGTTATTAACTCAGTTTGGGCCAAAATAAAAACCTTATGTATTAATGAATATGTATTTTTAGAAAGGATTTTATATATCTCTGGTATAATACCATCATTACCCGGTGCTTTGTTTGATTTAATCTTATTTATTTGTGTAATAACTTCTGTATATGAAATACTCTTGTCCAATAGTTTAATCTGTTGTTTATTAAGCTTTTATTCATATTTGTGGTTATAAACTCCTTTATTTTATCTTTAGGTTCCATGTTAATATTATTATGGTTAATTTTGTGAAAGTGATTTCTAAATTCATCTAGTATTTCTGGTATACTAGAAACATTCTTCTTTTCCTTAGAGAAAAGATTTCTTTGATATGGTTTTGTTTATTCAACCTTTTGTTTTATTTTTAAGTCTATGTAAGTATTTGGGGCTTATTGAATAAGACAAAACTTGTATTCTCTAAAGTTATTTTAACTTTATGAGTTAAAATTTCTTTGTATTTCTCGTTTAGTTTGTTTATTTCTTCAATAACTTTCTTGTCCATAATATTTTCTTTATTATTATGTTTATAAGAGTCTAATTTACTTTGAATATCTAACAATTCCTTATTCCAAGATTTCCTTTTATTATTATACCATCTGATACTTTGTCCATATAGATATGATTTTAAGGCATCCCAAACATAAACAATGGAGACTTCAGGAGTGTTATTTATGTCTAAAAAATGTTTTACTTCTGAAAGTATATATTCTTTATATTCTTTTAGTTGATAGATTAGATATTTTTAATAACAGCCTGAACACTTATTATGGGAAGAACTTACTATTTTAGTAAATTGGCAGGTTAGAAAGGCATTTATTTCCCACGCTTGAAATATTCAGATATATGCGTGTATGTATAAGATGATGCCAATGATATTGCTAGCAGAGGGTAAGAGTATTGATGCTTTGTGCACAAATTTCAGTTGTTTTATTATCAAGCTGTTCAGCTATCTGAAAATGAATATAGGTGTATTAAAACACAGCAATGTTCAAAGTTGTGTGCACGCTTGATTTTTTTTATTTTTTTTTTAATAAAATGAGAGGACTAGATCCTATTTCAAACTTAAAGTTTGTAAGCGGGTGTTCAATTCCTAACTTGCAGTGTACTCATCATAGCCTCCTTCTATAGTTTATATGGGGGCTACATATGTTGGTAACTTATGCAGGTATTTTTGGAAACAATTTTATTTTTACCAGTCCAGTTGCTCATGCTATCCCTGGAAATGTCTGATTATCCTGATTCCAAATTGCTGTAATTTCTAGTTGTATGCCTTGATGTTCATAAGTTAGTACTAAGCTAACTACCCTTGCAAGCCATTTTAATCCTAGCCAATTATCCCTTGTGAGATTCAAACCCTGCACCTTGTGCTTGTAAGGCAAACACCTTAGCCATTAAGCCACCCTTCCAACTTGCAGTTGTATTCTTTTCTATATGTAAGCACTAACCACAGATTGCAATGGTTGTTATTTTTTATAATTAGTGCTGCTTTTTATTTTCCTTTTCAGCTGCAATATCTAGTTTTCTTGCATCTGTTTTCTTAACTGTTGTACTGGATAATCTACAGTGATCACTACTTCACTATTTTCAACACTCATGGTTTACATTCCCAGTGCCTCTTAGCTGTCAGTATAATATAATGTTTAGACACTTTCTAGAATAACAGCATCACAGCCCTATTGTGCCTTTCAATATATAGACATTCAACCATTAGTGTAAAATACCCATCAAAAAGATGTGTGCCTGTTTCTGATTTTATACAATCAAATCTATGGTTGTCTTTATGCCCTAAGTTTTCTATACAAAATGTATACAGTGTATTATCTTAACCTGCCATTGTTAGCCTTACATCATTGGGTTTAAATCTTACCTTAATTATCGATGCATGAAATCTTAACATTTAGTTGTTTCAACAGTGTCTCTATAATTTCCAGTTATATTGAGTATCTGGTTCTGTGGTGTAATGGTTTCACAGTAGACTTTGAGCTCAGTGAAATGAGTTCAAATCTCAGTAGAACCTTCCACCCTTGCCAACTTAATTTTATCCACATACCAAGAAAAACTACTTTGGCTAACATAATTACAACACACCCTTTTACTCAACTAGTCCCATATCACCACCAAACCATCTTTATTCATCACTATGCACACAGATTACAGCCATCACACTACCAGTCCCAAACAACTATAAAGAACTTTAAGACCCTAAACAAACTACTCAAACTATATTTGTACGTCAGATCCCAACTCATTAGCTGCGGTGATATACACCCAAACCCAGGCCTACAAAATCTAGGAGACCCAGCCCTCAACCTGAATGATACTCTACTCCACCGAGACAAATCCACGCTCCTCATTTTAAATTTAAATGTCAGAAGTATACTGAACAAAGTCCACGACCTTCATGCACTACTCTCCTTTTATCAACCTGAGATAGTCATGCTAACAGGGACTTGGCTTTAACCAGGCAACCACAACAATGAAATCACTCCACCAGGTTACAATATAATTTGTAGTGATAGAATAGGTAAAAAAGGGGGGGGGGTGTTGCTATAGTGTATAAATCTCACCTCATCCTTGAGAAAGTAGAAATAACAACCCCAGACCTCGATAAAGTTGAACTCACTCGAAGAAAACTAAAACTGAATGATAGTAAACACATCAACATCATAGAATGCTACATCCTTCCAGGCAATAATATTCCCATTACAGAAAAACTCCTAGAATGGATATCTAACTCCCTCCCCCAGGAAAGCAAAGTATTAGGAGACCTTAATATTGACTGGCAAAACTGTTCCAGTCATAATCCACCCTCCTATATTAACCTACATGCCCTAACCCAACTCATCACTTCCCCCACAGGAACAGACAAGAGAACCAAACACCAATCCACTCTAGATTGGATACTCGTATCCCACCCATCACTGATATCGCTAGCAGGGTGTCTAC
This sequence comes from Protopterus annectens, assembly GCF_019279795.1. Taxonomy (NCBI): domain Eukaryota; kingdom Metazoa; phylum Chordata; order Ceratodontiformes; family Protopteridae; genus Protopterus; species Protopterus annectens. The sequence continues at coordinate 1,587,322,681 of NC_056726.1, forward strand.
CAGACACCCTGAGTGACCACCAAGCCACATTCTTACTCAGATCAAAATCACCACAACTGACCCAAACATCTACACACCTAATTAGAAACAAAAAGTCCTTTAACCTCTCCAACTTTATAAATGACCTAAAATGTGCAACTGGACCGTCGTAAAAAAACTACCTCTTGATGAAGCTGTACTATATTTCAATACTACGTTCTTAAACACCCTTAACCATCATGCCCCCTCCAGAACAATAAGAATTAAAACTAAATATGCCCCTGGTTAACCCCAGACACAAAATCCCTCCTCAAAAAAAGAAACAAGGCCTGGACCAACTATCTCAAAAGTAAATCCCAACTGATCAAACAAATATATGTTTAACTACACAACAAAGCCAAAAAACTCACCAAAACAGACAAAACATCTTATTACCAAAAGTTACAGGATAAGCACAGGAACAACCCACAAAAAAATTTGGGCAGCAATTAACTCTATTCTACAACCAGGTAAAATAACTACCCCAAACCCAAAAATAGATAACCAAGAAGACATCCCCATCAATTTAATAAATACTTTACAGAAACCATCCAGACCCTTGCTAACAACCAAGCCTATGACAACATCCCCACTCCTGCAAATCCACCCCCCACCCCAAACTAATAATTGCTCCAAGTTCAGCTTCCACCCAGAAATAACCAAATCCATGAAAAACTACTCTGCAAGCTCAAACCAACGTCTCTAGCCGCAGATAAATTACCCGCTGAATACCTCCACCTGGATGCAGAAGCCATATCATATCCTGTCTTCATCCTAATTAACAGATCCATCTCCAAGTGTATAGTACCCAATCTATGGAAAATATCACATATCATCCCTTTACATAAAGGAGGAACCTCCCTGGAACTCAATAATTACTGCCCTATAGCCATACTACCCCCTTTATCTAAAATTTTAGAGAGGGTAATACACAAGCAACTAATGAAATATCTCCTAGAAAATAATCTAATAGCAACACAACAACGTGGCTTTAGACCCTTCTATAGCACCTACACCGCACTAACAGAATTCACCAACATTGTCAATACTCACAGAAACAATGGACTCCTTGTATCTGCCACCTTCCTTGACTTTTCCAAAGCATTCAATATGGTTAACCACAATAAACTCCTTCTTTCACTAGCAACTCTAAACCTTACCACCCCTGCCATCTCCTGGTTCAAAAACTACCTAAAGGGAAGAAAACAAGCTGTTATGTGGCAAAACCAACTCTTCCCTTCCTACCAGTCTCCCTAGGAGTACCCCAAGGCTCCATCCTGGGGCCACTTCTTTTTACCCTCTTCACCAATCAGCTCCCAAACAGTATTCCTAAAGCCTCAGTAGTGCAATATGCAGATGATACCACCATAATATGTGCAGCCAAATCAATTGACATCCTTCACTCCTTAACACAAAAATGATTTTCCCTAAAAGAAACTTGGATTACAAACTAAAGGCTCATTCTGAACCCAAGTAAAACAAAACTAGTACTCTTTAGCTCCCAAAGAGCCACACCTCCCACTGATTCTTTCTTCATCTTCTCCTTTAACAAAACCACAATCACCCCCACAAATCATACCAAGCTCTTAGGGGTTGAAATAGATAATCACCTTAGATTTGACCTACATATTTCTATAGCCATAAAAAAATACATAAAAAACTTGGCCTACTGTATCACAATAAAAAATTCTTCACTGACCACTTCAAAACTACAATAGCGAGGGCTCACCTACTATCCACCCTACTTTATGCCTCCCCCATGTTTACAAATCTCCGCAAATCCGACCTAAACAAACTTGATAGTTGTTATAATAAGATAGTCAAATTTGCGACATCCTCTCCCATCAGAACACGTCACTGTGAATGCCTAAAAAAACTCAATTGGCTAGAACTACCACTACTACTTCATCTCAATCAACTATCACTAGCTCACAAAATAATACATAACTCTGAAAACACCCCATCCCTACAAAATCTTTTGCAACCCTATACAACCACCAGGCCCTTGAGGTCTAGCACACAAAACCTCCTCAAAGTAACGAAGTATAACAATAAAGCTGCTAAGTCTGTCGACAACCACTGTATAGCAGAAACCTGGAACTCCCTCCCTGCCCACATAACTGACATCAAATCCCATTCACAGTTCAAGAAACTTGTTAAAACTCACTTTTTGAATAATCGACTGTGCTCCTGTATCCCCCTGGCTAATGTCTCATTAGAACACTTAGCTTAACTTAAGTAATTCTGCTAAGCTAACCAATCATAGTACTGTACCCACTTAGGACTGTTAATCTACTGCTCATCCCATCTCTCCAGGAGTTAGAGAAAACTACCCCAGCAATGTTGAGCTCTCCATAAGCAACTAAAACCAGGAGAAGACATATTGTAATTCAATTTGTTATCCTTCTCAACTAAAACCAGGTGAAGACATATAGTGAGTCAATTTGTTATCCTTCTCAACTATAGCGAGCATCATCTGCTCTCTCGGAACCTTATGCTACGTCTCTCTGCTTTAACTCTGATAGGAAATCTATCACAGGAATCCTAAATTTAGGAATATCTTCTAAAATGTAATATTATATTGTAGAGAACGTATGTATCCTATCTGTTAGTTAATATGTATGTCAAACTCCCTTCTATGGAAATTGTATGTCAAAAGTCTGTCCTTAAAACTATGTTTTGTAAAAAATTTTCCCTTGGAGCTTTTCTTCCCGGGCCTCCACTGAAAATGGACTTATAATCCAGTTGGACTCTCCTGGTCAAAAAATGTAAAATAAATAAATAGATAAATAAAATAAATATAAAATGTTGGAGGGACAGGTGTGTCTCTTAGAGATTCCCCTTTCTGTGGACCAGGCTTTCTAAGCTTGGAAAGCAACGTTCATCCCTGCACTTATTCAAACAAAACTTGGATCAGTGTAGGGGGAAACTGTTAATATGTCCCAGGTTTGGCACCTATGTCTTTATTAAAGAGAGAAAGCTTGAATGTGCTTGGTCACCCGTGTGTTAGTATTTATACCTCCTCAAAACCAATGGGATCCAATACCTATCAAATTTTATGGGAAGTGTGGCTGGGCTTAAAAGACTCCTTGCCTTGATAGCCTAGTACTTTCTAATTATCTTTGTTTTCTTCTGGGCATGATCTTTATAATGTCACTTTCGTTTTTAAGAACTTTTTGTTATCGCATCTTTCTTCAACTTTTGGTATAACTTCCATAGCTCTTCCCTTTTAAATGCATCTGCTAATCTGAAAAAAAAAAAAAAAAGTATGACATTTTATCCTAGACTTGTTTTACTCATGTTGTGGAACTGACACTGTTTCTAGTTCTGATTATGTCCTCATTTATATATACTGTCAGTTTCAAGGAGGCCCATGACTGTTCAGACTGAAATCCATATATTCTTAAAAACCACAGAATTTTACAAATCATTTAATAGGCATAGAATAGTTCTCTTATTTTCCTCTCCAGCTCATATGACATTTTTAATCTCACAAAAGCTGTACAATTAGAATACACAGGGTATGTTTATGTAAAGTTTTAACTTTTTTCATAGGTGTCAAAGCAATTTTTAGTATTATTTGTTCTGCTAAATATTCCTTAATAAGCCCTATTCTCGTTCTACCTGTAGGCGGTCAGGTACAAACAACAAAGGAAACGTTTGCAGCTACAGGCCTCCAGGTGCTGAAAAAAACATTATTTGAGTCTTACAATGTTTACCTGAAGCTTTTTTTTAATTTCAGATCATCACCAGATTATTTTAAAATTAATTAGATCTGCAGAGATTTATCTGTATCACGACTGAGTCTTAAAGATCTGTAGAAGACTGGATTGTATGCATACATGTTCACCGAATTTCCATTTTATGCTAAACTTCTGAGAGACTTGCTTGGCTACAAACATCTGCATTAGAAGCTGAAGTTAAGTAAAACTTGCAGTAGTGTGTTTTAGTGTTCTGTTAAGTACAAACTTGCAGTTTTAAAAGTACTGTATTTTCATTTTTTCTGTTTACTAATTGTGTATTTCATTGAACAGTGTGCTGTGTGTCTCTCTGCAGTTAGTTCCCCACCCAGCCTCCCTATTCCTGTGTTGGTATTAGTATTGGTGGCTCTGGAATTGCCCGCTCCTCCTGTAAGTCTGTATTAGAACATTCTTGCTGGGTCCATCTCATTTGCTCACTTAACCGAGTACAGTGAGATCATATTCTGAGTCTAGTGTTCACTCGACTTAATACAGAGAGAAGTTTTGAGAAGGCCAACACACTTAGGTTCTTCCTTCCTCTCACCTTACACTTAAAAAAATATATATTGCACTTTATTCATCTGCTTTTACTGTATTTGTGTTTCTTCCTACTTTATTTTGCTTTTCTTAAAAGTACTCAATTTTATTTATTCTGCTGCATTTATTATTGCTTGGTAGTAGCCTGATTAAATTGTAACTGTTATTCTAAGTCTTTTGGTTTAAGCACTTGGGTTTCATACCAGTTGTTTTACATTAAGAAGGTTTGTGGTCTGCACTGTTGTGGCAGGACAGGTAGCTTATATCCTTCTTAGCGGGGAATCGCTGATTGAAGGCCCAGTGTCTGCTATTCTAAAAGTGCATTAGTTCTGGCTTAAGCTCTTGGGCTTCAACCAAGTTATTCTACATTAAGAGGGTTGTGTTCTGCACTCTTGTGGGAAGAGAGGCTGTATTCTCCCCTTCTGAGGTGGAAATTTCTGTTCACAGGCTTATTGTGCCTGCTTATTTGAACTGTTTCTTTATAAAATTGGTGTGCCTTGTTGATGTAGCATAGACCAGATTCAGGCCTGCTGAATCTAGCTTGTTTGTATAACTTGAGCACTGATTCAGGCCATCTTTTTTTGGAGAAGGTCCCCCTGCACCCTAGTAGCAGGAGTATGCAGTTAGAACTTGTCTGATTGGAGACTGCTGGAACAAGGTTCAGTGTTGAGCTTTTTTTCTAGTTAATTGGTTAACTTGTTTAAATCAGTTCTATTGTTTTACATATAACTATAACTATATATATATATATATATATATATATATATATATATATATATATATATATATATATATATATAAACATATATAAATTGCACTTTATTCATCTGCTTTTACTGTATTTGTGTTTCTCCCTACATTATTACTAGGGGCATTGACTACAACTCTGATCTGCGATATATAACAATAAGTATCCTTTTCTGTGCCTTTAAAGTGTTTTGTTGATTGTATCTGCTTTATTTTCTGGAGGAAAAAAATGTATATATATATATATATATATATATATATATATATATATATATATATAGATATGCACATACATATACTTGTTTCCTGCCTTTCTAAGCTAATATAGTCCAGTTTTCAGGTTAGTGCTGAATTCAGGGCTGTATTACAAATCTCTGTGTTTGCACAAACCTTACTCGGATAGAAGAAAGTTTCTCTATTTACCTGTGAGGGAGGGGGGCTTTGAGCAGCCTATCTGTCCCTGGAGGAGTGGTTTCAGCCCAGAAATTAGAAGTTTATTGGCCATTTTGGGCTATTTTATATCTCTTTCATTTCCCTGCTATAAATACCGCATTTGCCCAGTTTTGCAGGCCGGACAGTGCCGGTTAGCTAGGGTAAAACTATTCCCGGCTCCACAAAGTCTCCTCTTCAATTTTTCCCTTGGAACTAGACAAACTTTCAATTTAAGCACTCAAGTCATTTATTTCTCAGCCCGGCGCTTGCTCAAAACTTATAGCAAGCACTTATAAACCCTAGCACTCGATCCTACTGTACTGTACAGAAGGACAAGGCTCTCTATTCAACCTTACCAGCCATCCAGTAAAACAGTTCACTGTACCTATCCAGGCATGTCCAAAGAGAAGTTTCAGGTGTACTCTCCACTCCAACTGGTGAATCTGGGCATTTTGAGGCAATGTTACAACTGCCTCATGTATACAGACAACCCTCTCCTCCTACCACCAAACACTAATACTCTAAGCTCTCTCAACCCAAGTACGGATCAGACAGTCAAGAGGAGAAGGGAAATACTTGCATCACACCACCAGTCTCACATAGACCCATTAAACCAGCACTGGAAAAAAACACACATAAATACATGAAAACATACTCGGAGGCTCTAAATAAAAATCTGCAAAACCAACAGAGACCTCCAAAGCAAACAACCAAGCAACATCCACCCCCCAACACAAACCATGAAGAACATACTTCACAAAACCAGTGTGCCATGCAATCACAGCCCTTAAGGCAAAATAACATACCCAACATACTAGTAATAGTTGACTCTATAGGTAGTTCTAAATAAAAATCTGCAAAACCAACAGAGACCTCCAAAGCAACCTCCACCCCCAACACAAACCATGAAACACATACTTCACAAAACCAGTGTGACATGCAATCACAGCCCTTAAGGCGAAATTACATACCCAACATACTAGTAATAGGTGACTCTATAGTGAGGCACACTGATGTCCCACTCACTAGGCTGAATAAGGAGAAGATTACTGTTAGCTGCCTGTCAGGTGCCAGGATCCGCCACATAACACAAGCTCTCAGGTCACTCCAGAACAAGTACAAATATGACTCTGTCATTGTCCATGTTGGTGTGAATGACCTGAGCTGTACCTACCTGGACTACATGAAAAGAGACATGGAAGAGCTCTCTGTTCACGTAGCCCAGGCCGGTATGACCCTGACCCTGAGTAGCTTCCTGCCCTCACCAAGAATGATACCATGGTATAAAAAATAAATTCTCGATTTCAACAATTGGCTAAGTTTCTTTTGTCATTCATAGGGGATCCAGTGTCTGTCCACCTGGAATGACATGCTCAACAAGCCACGCTGCTTTGCTAGAAGTGGCTTGCACCTGTCACCCTTAGGCTTTCGAATACTGGACAAGGCTCTTGCCACCCCCATAGTGCCTTTTTTAGGCAAGGGTTAAAATACAAACCCACCACCATAAATAGCACAAGTAACAAAAAACTGAGAGTAATGCTACTCAGTGCCAGAAGTCTAAACCTCAAAATGCACGCACTCGAGGCACTCCTCAATATGGAGAAAATCAATATATGTGCAGTAACAGTAACCTGGTTTAAGGCTCCAGAGAGCACCCCAGCACTACCAGGCTACAACTCATACCATTAATTTCTGCTACAGAACCCAAACCAAAATACAAAAGGTGGGGGCGTATCCATAATCATCAAGGATACCCACACCTCCAGGTTAGTGGCACAGCACAATGCTTCAGAGATCATCCACGTGCAACTAACAAGAGGCAAAACTGCAATTCAAATTGTAGCTTGCTACAGATCATTCACCATGTCCCAGGACCCCCATTCCGCATTTCTGGAAACACTGGGAAGCATAAAGGTCCTACCAAACACCCTAATATTGGGTGATTTCAATTACCCAAACATTAACTGGGAGAAGTACTCAAGAACTAACTCCCTTGCCCAACATTTCCTAGAATTCATAAACTTAAACGGCCTGGTTCACCTGGTCAGCACTCCCAACAGAAGTGACAAAATATTGGACCTGGTCATCACCAACATGAGCGACCGGTGGTCCACACCGGTGATCAACCCCTCACTGGTTAGATCTGACCATAAACAAATCACTTTGGATATCCACATTCCACCCATAACCCTGGACAAGGAAACCACTGTGAAAATCTTTTCAAAAGTAAACGTCACATTACTTAAGAATGAGGTGGAAAGTTAACGCTGTCTAAGCTGCAAAATCATTTACTAATGCATTCTACGGGCACCTGCAAGAATGCATGGATCGTGCCATCCCAAGCTAAACGAAGACTCACTCCTCCAAGAAAAGGAAACCAGTCTGGTGGACTCCTGCCATAAACAAGCTATACAATAGAAGAATGCAACTAGTACAGAAAAGAGTAAAATCCTAAGAAGGGAAAACATCCCTGATCAGTATGAGCAAGAAACTACGATCCCTAATAAAATCATCCAAGTTGAGCTTTGAAAGAAAAATTAATGGGTTCCATGATGATGCACTCCATAGCCTTGCAGATCAAGCTAGTCAGGCTTATAGGGCGATAGTTGCTGGGGTCTGTTATGGCTTCACCTTTGTGGAGTGGAATAACCATTGCTGTGCACCACTCTATGGGTACATAGCCTGTGGAGAGGCTGGGTTTGAACATTGTGTTTAGGTGAGGGTTTCATTCGTCTTTGAGCTCGTGTAGAATGCAACCTAGGACACCGTCCAGTCCCATTGATGCTGTGTTTTTGGCTTTGGAGAGGGCTGTTTTAATCTGAGTGTCTGTGATTTCAGGGACCCTACATTCTCCTGTTATGGTTATGGACCCTTTTTGGGGTGAGAGGGGCTGAAGTTTTCACTGAACCTGTCTGCCAGGATGTTGGTGATATCGGTCGGTTCAGTGTATTTTGTGCAGATCTGAGCATTGCCACTTATATTCTTGGCATAGCTAAAGAATGCCTTGTGGTTATCTTTAGAGTCCTTGGCAACAGAGACACTGAGAACCTCCAAACACTGGATCCTACCCAGTTTGGCTTTGTTAAGAGCAGATCATGCCTCCTAAACCTGGTGGACTTCTTTGAGACAGTTACCAAGGCTATAGATGATGGAAAGATGGTACACAGCCTACCTAGACTTTGCTAAGGCCTTCAACACCTTTCCCCATTTTGGTATTATAGACAAGCTCACCAGCCTGAAAACAAACCCCTACTTCACAAGATGGGTTGCCAACTGGCTCACGGACAGAACCGACATTGTGAGAGTTTCAGGAGCTAGGTCCGACTCTAAACCAGTTGCAAGTGGCATTCCCCAGGGCTCAGTCCTAGGACCCCTCCTGTTTGGCATATACTTCTCAGAGGTACAGGTAAGCACAGGAAAACTATGGCTGACCAAGTTCAAAGATGACTGCAAACTAGGAGCTATAATTGTCTTTCCGGCTGACACAGACATCCTCCAAAAGGGTTTCACTGAGACGGATACCTGGTGTCAAAATCATGGCCTCAAGCTAAATGCCAAAAAGTGCATAGTCATTTCCTTTGGAAAAGACAAAGTACCCACAAACTACCACATAGGTGGTAGTCCCCTAAATATGGAAGATGTAATAAGGGATCTGGGGACCCAAGTAGATAGTAATCTCACCTTTGATAATCACATTGCCAAAGTGGTTAGAAAATCCTTCTACGTGGCCCACCTAATCACAAAAGGGTTTGCATCCAGATCAAAAGAGGTCATTGTGCCCCTCTACTCATCACTCATCAGACCCATTATAGAGTACAATGCCCCATTTGGGATGTACCTTACAAGACATCTGCAGCAACTGGAAAAACCACAGAAGTACCTCACCAAACAGATGCCCTATGCAGCTCGACTGAAGAAACTCCAGCTGTACTCGGTTGCATACCGCCTACTCAGAGTTGATCTCTGCCTGACATACAAGGCCATGTCCAACCCAGAATTGATGGACATGCTCCACCTAAAGAAAACCTTATCCCCTCGAGCCACATGCTTTAGGGATCTAAACCTCACCACAACAAAAAATAGGACATGCTGGAAGGATAGATTCCTGTCTCAGAGACTTCCCATGCTTTGGAACAAGATTCCAGTCTACATTAAGCGGAGCTCCTTGCTAACACTCTTCAAAAGAAACCTTGACTAGTGGATGGGAAACAGAAAGTTTACCCCGGGGATCACTTCAGTGGCTCTGCTGGACAGAGGCACAGGGAACTAATCTAAGGGGGTGGCGAAAGCAAACACATTCTGGCTAGGCTTATAAATGCCTTCAGGCAGATAGCCTAGTACCTACCTATAAACTTCATTTCTGTGATCTTCACATGATTTGGCATAATGGTTAAGGTCTTTACTTCATAAAAGTAAGATGCATGGTTTGATTCTGACCTCAGATTATTGTATAGGCTTAAAATCACCCTTCAAGAAAGTTAGCGGAGTATTCAACTTTAAGCCAATGCAACACAATTTACAACGTAAATTGGATTAAAGTATGAGAATCTAAGGTAAACTCTAAATGTACAGAAGCACCTCTGGCAGTTGCCATGAGTATGCCTGTCCAGAAAGAAAAAAATATATTAACAATATGTTGATGTAATGCGCAACAAAATGTATGCAAAGAAATAAAAGAGTGGAAGCTGAAAAAGAGAGCAAAGGGGACTGTCAAATAAAGCAGGGCTGAAAAATCACAGTAGAGAAGGTGGTATGGCAATACTTAAATGTAGGATAATATAAAACATAGACAGAAGAGGTGGGATACAGTAAAGTAACATGATATAACAACCTGCAACAGTCCCGACAATATCAAAGAGTCAGCAGTAGACATGTAATATCGTTTCAGTGTCACTGAAAAAGGAAAGCATGGGTCTATATTACAATGTCAAACTTGTATAAGTTTGAATTTTGTAATATCAAACCCTAAAGTCCAAAATTCAAAAATAGCAAAGTCACGGCACATCAATTTTTTTTCCCATGCAAAAAAATTGGTTGGCTGTTTTCGGGGCTTTGCTATTTCCTCCAATGCGGTGCGATCTTGGAGTTGGTATATTTACGTAGGGGGGTGGGGGGCACAGCCCACCAGATTGGGGGTGTGGCGAGTGAAGCCTCCCACTTTAGTTTAAGTTTAAGGTTTAATTTTTTATTTTATTTTTTTGTGATGGGAAAAAAAATCGCTGTTCTGTGTTTTCATTAGTCTTGGGTTTGGACTTTATTGTTCAATGTTACAACTTCTGAACTTATATTAGTTCAACATTGTGATATAGACCCGGAAAGCATGATACCCTATGTAGATTCAACCAATCAATTTAGCCCACTTGGCAGTATATGTTCAGTTACTTAACAAGGTGAGTAAGGAGAGGAGAGTAAATGTGTCATAAAAACACGTCTGGGGAATGTAATACATTTGCAAACTGATTGCATGAAAAGATAAACAGGCCAGAACGGATAATAGCCCAAGCCTTTTTATTGATATTTTCTATGACATTGCATTAGCAAGGGAAACCACAAGAGCACTCATAATAAAAGGTATCATAAAATACACATATCAGGGAATGCAATACATTTGCAGACAATAGTATGCCTCAAGGTATACAGACCCATGTCTTTCTTAGTGACATTCTCTATTGTTGTGTCTTTTGGCTTTTTCCAGTTAGGGGTTGCCACAGCAGAACTCCGGTCTGCTAATGATTGGTAGTTGATTTTTACGTGCCAAATTACCAGCCCTGATGCACAACCTTCAACGAAGGTACGCCCATTCACGCATGTCTCCATGCAGAAGGCGCTCTAGCTGAGAATCGAACCGGACAGCGTCTTAATGTGAGGCAACAAAACTACCGCAGCACCACCACCGCGGATTCTCTATGCCAGTGCATTATCAAGGAGTGCCACAAAATCACTCTGACTGAGGGTCCCATAAAACACACATAGCAAGGGTATATAATAAATTTGTGACTCATAACAAGAAAAGAAATATAGGCCTCATGAGATGTGAACCCATGCCATTCCTAATGGTACTCTGTACCAACACTTTATTTAGGAGGACCAATAAAACACTCAGACTTAACGTGTCATAAAAAAGGTTGGGAGATTTTTTTTGTGTCAATTCTTTTGTTCTGTGTTAATTTGAAAACAATTTAAAATGTTTAGATTTTGACATGTGGAAATTATTTTTTTTTTAATCAGATGAAAGTTTTCATAGTTTCTGTATATACAAATAAAAGTCCCATACTCTTTTTAATAGGTGCTGTGGGATGTTTTACATCCACCTGATCTACTACTAACCCAAGCAGACTAGCTAACTGGGTCAAGTACTCCTAAGTGGCCCCAGCAATCAGACACTAAGGACAAAAGTAATCTGTTCCTAGAGTAAATCTCGCTACTTGAACTCTAGCTGAAGCATTACCAAAGCACAAAACATTGTTCAATCAGCATGTGCACAAGCGAAAGTCTTATCTCAAGTGCTGTGGTGTAGTTTTTCCAATTAAACCAATGTTTCAAAGGCTTAACTACTGAATTGATTGTCCAGTTAGGTTAAGGACCGTGATGGTAACCACAATAGGACCAGCGCATACACTCGTCTCTTGCTTTTTGATAATAAGGACCACTATCTCACTTTGCCAATCCTTCCATGAAATATTATAAGATATTTACTATGATAATCCAATAATGTCTAGCAATATGAACATGCATTTCTGGATTGATATAATCAATTTAGATAATGTTTCCAAAGAATAATTGTTTAACTGATGTAGCCCTTGAGACCAGTTCATGGAACATCAAAAGTAAATGGAAGGAGCACTTATAGCAGCTTGTGAATGTAGAAAACCACACAGACACTTTTCTGCCCAGACAAAGCCTTCTGTGAAAGTAGAACAAGAGGAGCCCACCATAGAAAATAAGAACAGCATTATGGAAAGCACAGAGCCATTGAAAACTACACGCTCAGATGAGGTCAGAGCAGGTATGATCAAGATGTTGAGTGAGTTAAGAGTAAACAGCTACAGAGGGTACTTATAGCAGTATGAAGAGAAAGGTTTATCCACGATAACTACAGAATAAGCGTTCTAGTGATAGGGTGCAAGAAAAAAGGATACATTCACAAATACACATAGTATACTGGTATCATACCCCTGTCACACTGTATGAAATTTGTGGAGGCGGTGACTGTTAAATGAACATGTAGAACAGTAGAAAGTTAGAAGAGCAGTTCAGATTCAGATCAGGATGCAGCACAACTGAACTAATGCTTGCAGTGAGAAAGATAGCTGAGAAGAAACTAAAACTGAGGAAAGAGTCCAGCTGGGCATTTCTCATATTGGAGAAAACACATGACAAGGTCCCAAATAAGCTGATTTTAACAGTCCTTTGATGGTTTTAAGTCTAAGAAACATTGTCAGAATTAGTGCAGGCTATGTACAAGGACCCACTGACACAAGTATGAACAGTGATCAGACTCACAGAGGGGTACCCCATGGGAGTGGATGAGCATCATAACTCAGCTCTGAGCCTACTGCTGTTCATCCTTGTGATGGACTGCATTAGCAAAGAGGTCAGAGAGGACAGATCAACAAAGTTGCTGTATGCAGACAATGTGGTATTGCAGAAAGACTAAACAAAAACTTCAGCAAATGATAATGAAATGGAATGCAAAATTGAAGACATGGTGGTTGAAACTGAGTTCAGATAAGACAGTAGTAAATATATTAAATGGGGAAAATCAGAAGAAGATGAAAACTGAGACAGAAGAAAAAACAGTGAAACAGGTTAGCACCTTCATGTATCTGTGAAGAGATGATTGAGGGGAAGGACGTCTGAATGAGGAGGTCAAAGCTAGAATCAGAGGGGCTGCAGCCAAGTCACACAGTATGTCAGGGGTAATGTATGACAGAAGAATGCCAAAGCAGATGAAATGTAAGGTCTTCCAAGCAATGTTGAAATCAGTGCCATTGCATGGTGCAGCAACCTGGGCAGTGAAGGCAGAACAGTTGAGTAAGATAGAGGTGATGGAGATGAAGTGCCTGAGATGGATGGTAGGATGCAGACTGTGGGACAGATGAAGAAATCAGGACAAGAGTGCAAAAGCCCAAACAGCTCCAATTGCTGAGAAGATCAAAGAGAACAGTTTACAGTGTATCACGCACATGTGCAGTAAAGCAGAAGACAGACTGGTGAAGAACATTTGAGACAGGCAGGAAGAAGGCAAGATAAGGCAAGGGCATTCCACAATGAGATGAATGGATTGTGTGGGAAAAGACCTATATGACAGACACACATGACTAACAAAGAAGGTAGGGAAGTGGTATTGAATCAAGCAGGTGGCAACAGTTTATGTGACACCTGGGTCCTATGCAGAAAATGGGGAAAAGTGTGATAATGATGCTGGTGTAGTCACCTCATTTACCCATCTGGACTTGACTCTACTATCTGGTCTGGAACTAGCCCCTTCATTAAAGATTGTACCTGTCAGATTCAAAAATCCCATCAAGTGTTCCTTCCATATATCAGCAATGCCTCATGTTATGTTGAGCATTTCACCATTGTTTGTGATAACAGCATGTTTAATATCCTGCCTCACATTACTGAGCTGCCACATGCGTTGCATCATGATTTCTTAAGCTTGTCATGGTTGAAGAATCTGTGTACCATTGAGTCTTTAGTGCTAACTGAAGCTTTATGTTTTTAATAGATGTGGTGGCCATTGATCCATGTAACTTGGCTATGCTGAGTTTCAAAAAGCCACATGGGCCTTCTGCGTGAATTCATCATTGACAAAGCAAGTGAAGGGTAGTCAGATGCAATACAAGTCAAATGACAGCTAGGAGCAGAATGGATTACATGGACTAGACACTTGCATGTAAACTGGGTCATTAGACATGGAAGTGACAGCTCATTGCTAGAAACGTAATCAGCATGTGCAGGGAGTTTAAAAAGTACTAGGAAATGTAGTTGAGTTTTAATTCTGTACACATTGGCCGGAGCATTTGGAAAATCTCCCCTACTCATTGCTGATTCATAGTTGCAGAAGTTCTAGTTGTGAATACCTACACACGTCACATTCCTAGTGCAGTGGCAGCTGGGAGGTCAGGGCATGACATGGATAAGGTGATGGAAGGAGCGGGGATGAATGTAAGCTCACAGGTAGATGAACGGAAAAGAATAGAGGATTCAGAAGTAGTGTCGTTTTGAAATGGAAACGAGTAAAGAAACTATGGAAAAATTACATGAAAAATGTTGAGCATTAAAAGATAGTTCTGTAGCTCAAAGGACTAAGGCATGTAGCTTTTGTGATGGTGTTCAGGAGGGTCTATATTATAACATCGAAGTCTAAATACATCGAATGTTATATTATCAAACCCATTCAATCGAAACACCAGAAAACCGAACTGTCAGAATAGCAATTTTTTCTCCCAGGGAAAAAGTTTGCTGTTCCGACAAACATACACACAACTCAAGTGCACCAATATAAATAATCCACACACATACACTTCACGAAACCCTACACTAAACCAGACATACACCACTAGCTACCCACTTAGCTTAACCCAACCCTAACCCTAAGGTCCCTAACTATCGCACACTCAACTTACCCGCTCCCTAACCCTAACTCACCTACCCCACCCTAACCGTCACATCCACACAATCACACATTTACCTGACCTGCAACCTAACCCTAACTCACCTAAACCACGCCCAGTCACAAACTCACTTTCATTCGCACACTTACCTTAACCCGGTCCGTAACATTTGCTCCACAGTTAAGGAAATAGCGAAGCTGCAGAAATGGCCCAATTAATACTTTCCCTAGGAAAGTATTCAGTGTTCTGCAGCTTCATTATTTCAAGCGTTCGCTCTACTGGGTTTGATATTATAACATTCGAAGTTTTTGAACTTCGATGTTGTAATATAGACCCGTTCAGGATTCTAATCCCAAGATAACCTCATATGATCATATATGATTGAATATGGATATAAGAATATAAACAATATAAAATAAGGCATTACTGAAAAAGCTCACCCAGAATCTGCCACAACTTGCTGTGAGGAAAAGGTTCCTTTCCTGTATTTTGGTTTACTTTATTGCCTTCTTCTGTTTTCTATATTGTGATTTGTTTCCTTTACACTATGTTTTACCTGTATTCTGCTTTTAATTTTATATTAAAACTAGGAAAGAGACCACAGCTATATGTCTTGTGAGACACACAATAAAGTTTCCCACACCTCGCACCCTGTTGTTGTTGTGTTCCTAAACACAATGTATTTCGAATTGCCTGCCCCCTTATGTTAATTTGATCACATATCTCCTTCCCCTCTTCCATTTCAATGGCTGTTGTGAGTAAGCATAAAATTATTATTTCATGAAATCGCTCCCCTTCAACTATTAATATTTATAGGCCATCCCACTGTATTCCGCAGAACTAGAGTAGAAAAGTGCACACTATCTTTCAATCTATCTTGCTCTTTTAAAATTAGTGGCTCTCCACATAGAGAGCTAAAGCTTAAGTTATCCCCTTTTTCATATTTAATGGCACACTGCAGTTCTTAGGATATTAACAAATTGTTTTCATCTTACCTGTCAACATCTATTGCAAGACCACCAGTTATTGGAGAGCCCACATTCTGCCACTCAGTAGTCATCCTGGGATTAGTACCTTGGTTTTATCTTGGTGAAAGAAGGAGGACAGGGACATTATTTCCTGGAAACTGCTGATCAACAGAAAGCCTAATAAATGTGTCAAAGGTGACCACTTGGAATTTGTACTTATATAATACTTATGGTGAGAAAAGGAGCAGAGTGCATTGATCCCTGACTGTTTCTAGCTGGGCAGTGAGTGTCTGGGCTTGATGTTCCCGATTGTCTGGTTGCTATTAAAGGTATCTACCAGACATCTACTGGGAAAAGGCTACAACAAGCCTACAGACCCTTGCATCATCTTAGACAAGACTGTGGATCACCAAACAGGCTGTGCCCTTGTTCTCATCTTGGGATTGGCGCTAATATTTTGCTTCTGGTGAGAGAATAGGCAAAGGAGCATTGTATCCCAGCAGAGTGAAGCTGTGGTGAGACCAGCCCTAGTAGCAGCCAGGCAGTAGTCATCCACATGAGTCTCCTCTTTTCATCATTCTTGACAATCTAATTCTTTGTTTTCTGTAAGTACTGCTTGATTTGCTTCTAACTTCAGAAAATTTGCCTAAATACTTTCTCCTTCACTTTTCAGGGTCTATGTATTAGTTTTTCCTCAATTAGTTTGCAGTACCCTGTATAGGCGCAGATACAATGATTGACATTTTTCCTCTAAAAGCACAATTGAAATTTCTCCAATCCCTAGTTGCACACAGGACAACTAATTTGCACTGGCAAACACTGTTCCTAGAGTTGCAAACCAGATACTCCTGACATAGCTTTATATTCTCACTCCAGTTGTATAATTAATAAAAAAGGGTCTGTTGCCAAGGATATGAACTTTCCTACTATCTCCATTGCCAGCTTGGCAAATATGGCATTCTAATGCAATGTAGAAATTGCCTCATGTCTACTAACAACCAGTTAATTCTCAAAGAAACTGATAAGGTATGTAAGAGAAATATTTACACAATGTTACTGGAGGTAAAGCTCTCATATAAAAGCATTCCTAATGTCAATACGGTTGTCAGTAGTACACACGCTACACCCATCCCATATAATTCAAAACAGACATATCGACCCACATATGCTGAGCCACTCAAATGTAGCCTTCCTAAATCCCAAAGACTTCCTTGATGATGTACACATAGCAAATACCCTTAGCAGCCCCAACTGCACTCTTTCAAAACAACACACACATCAACACAAAGAGCCATATCTCATGGAGCTTCTACTTCTAACCCATAATGCAAGCCACCACACAATCCAACATTCTGGTCATTGGAGACTACATCATGAGGCACACTGATGTCCCTCTCATCAAGCTGAGTAAGGAGAAAGTCATGGTCAGTTACTTATCAGGGGCTAGGATCCACCACATTACGCATGCACTCAGGTCATTAGACTACAAGTATCAGTATGATTCAGTCATAGTCCGTGTGGGTGTAAATGACTTGAGACATACCTCCCTAGACTATATGAAGAGAGACATCATTGAGCGCTTGGAATATGTGTCTAGGGCTGGAATGAGCCTAGCATTGAGCAGCATTTTACCTTCTCTAAGGATGATGCCACAATATGAACAAAAGATGACTGACTTTAATAATTAGTTTAGTTTCTGGTGTCATTCTAAGGGGATGCAATATTTAGCAATGAAGGAGATGGTCAACAGACCATGCTGATTTGCCAGTGATGGTCTACACGTCTCCCTTCTAGGCTTTCAAATATTAGATAAAACACTGTCTTTCACCATAGTGCTTTTTTTAGACAATGCCAAACTGAAAGTACTTCTAACATAGCAAATCAAAACCAAGAAAATGTAAAGGTATCACTGATCAGTGCTCCATCCCTGGAAGCTCTCTTCTCCCTAGAGAATGCTGTCATCTGTGTGGTGACTGAGTAGTGGTTTAAAGCTGTGGAGAACACACCAGTAGTGCCTTCCACACATTTAGATCAGCTATGACACAGACAGGGACTAAATGTGGAGGTGTCTTGATTTACATAAAAAATAAATATACCTGAAGGCTGGTCAAATAGGATAATGCACTTGAGCTTCTCCATGTTCAAATCACCATAGGTAAAATCCAATACCACTTCCTTGCAAGCTATAGGTCCCCCTCTATGACTCAGGAAACCCATACCATCTATTTTAAATTTATTGAAAATAGTCACCATCCAACCTAATACCGTATTCATGGGCAATTTTAATTATCCCACTATTAACCGGGCATTCTATATGACACCAAATGTACAGGCACAGAGATTCCTGGATTTTATAAACACAAACTCCCTGGACAACCATACTGGATCTTGTCCCCACTAATACGGGAGAGTGTTGCACACCCCCATACTATAATGTCTTCCCTAGTAAGGTCAGACCACAAAAAGGTCTCCTTTGAAGTAAAAACAAAACTTGGATCCCCAGCTAAACCTGGAATATTCAGGAACTACTCTAAGGCTAACTTCCTGCTATTAAGTGATAACCTGGCAAAATGTCAAGACCCCATAAACCCTGAGAACACTGCTGCCTCTGCAGAACTGTTCACAGAAAATGTATTCAAGGACGTCAATAGCTGTATAGAGGCAGCTGTACCCACCAGGAAAAAGTACAGAAATAACTCAAAAAACAAGCCACCCTTGTGGAATCACAAAATCAGTAGGCTGCATAACAGAAGAAAGAAAATTATGGTAATAATTAGGATGTGCAGCAAACTAGCAGGATAAAAGCACTTTCATCAAACTAAGCAAACAACTCAGAAGAGAAATAAAGTCTACCATAGCCAAATTTGAGGAACAGTTGGCCTTCCAGGCCAAGGATTACCACAAGGCATTCTTCAGCTATGTCTGCAATCTCAAAGCCAATACAAAATTGTGTGCAGAACGCATTGTAAATGGAGCCACCTATACTGAGCCACAAGATATAGTAAACCTCCTGGTTGATAAATTCACCTCCAACTTTACCCCTCTGTCCCCCTCAAAATTCACTCACAAAGTACCATCAGATGTAACTCCCTAGTGCTATCACTAGGGAACAGGTCTTTAATGCTCTCTCTCTTTCTCTCTAAGGCCAAGAGCACTGCATCAATGGGCCCACACAATATTTCTGGATGCCCTCTAAACAGCATAAAATATGACCTATTAGGCCTTCTAGAATTCCTGTTTAACTGTAGCCTCAAAACAGGCTTCATGCCTCATGAATGGAGAATAGCAGCAGTCATCCCTCTTTAAAAAGGTGAGCCATTTACAGACCCTGGAAACTATAGACCCATATGTCTCACTAGTCTTATATGTAAAGCTATAGAGAGAATTATTATGGAAATGATCGATAGTGATATAGTAAACTTGCAGACACTGGCTCCAGCCATGTTTGTTTTTGTTGAGTGCATTTCATTCCTACTCAACCTGGTAGACTTCTTTGAGAAGGTCACCAAAGCAATGGATGAGGGAAAATGCTCCTCACTGCCTACCTTGACCTGGCCAGGGAATCTGACACAATTGCCCCACTCAGGTATTGTTAACAAACTGAAGAGGTTAAGTACATACCTGTGTGTCACCCAGTGGCTAAGCCAACTGGCTCAGAGACAGGAACCAGGAAGTTAGAACTGGGGAGTCCACCTCTACAAAGAGGCCAGTCACAAGTGGAGTACCTCAAGGATCGGTCCTTGGATCCCTCCTTTTTGGTATTTACTTCTCTGGAGTCAAGGCCAATGTCAGTGGTGTCTGTCTGACTAAACTTTCAGATGATTGCAAATAAGGAACTGTCATTGAATACCACACTTATTCAAATGTTCTCCAAGTAGGGGTGACACAGACAAACAAATGGTGTCAGAGCCATGGACTAAAACTTAATGCAAAGAAATGCATAATAGCATAGTTTGGGAAGTCATCCACTTCTGGCAATTATCATATTATCAAGGCACCCTTTCGAAATGACCCAGTAGTTAGGGACTTAGGGGCTCACATAGACTGTAATCTAGCTTTTGATCATCGCATGCCTATAGCAGTCAAGAAATCACTCTATGTGTGTAACATAAATAGAGGTATGGCATCTAGGTTGAAGGAAGTCATTGTTCCACTGTATTTGGCACTCATCAGATCCATTATTGAGTACAGCACCCCCTTTGGCATGCACCTAACCAGGCATATCCAACAATTAGAACATCTGCAGAGGTTTCTCACTAAAGGGATACAGGGTGTAAGTAAAATATCATATGCAGACCCCCTCAAGGCCCTATCCATGTATTCTGTCTCTGACAGGCTTTTGAGGGGGAGATCTATGCCTGGCATATAGGGCATTGTCAGACCACACTCTGACTGACCTCCTGTATATCCACAAGACAAACATCACCAAAATTACCCATTCTAAAGACTTAAACCTTGCCTGTGATATAAATAGGACCTGCTGGAGAGACAGGTATGTATCCCTCAGATTACCCTTCTCTGGAACAGGCTCCGCATCCATGTGAATCAGAGTTCCTCCCTAACCCAATTCAGGTACTCTGGTACAAGAGCAGCTTGGGTCAAAGATCACTGACTGCCTTTGTAGTCAAAACATTATACCTGAGGGTGAATGTTCTAGACATACCGATCAAGTTAATGGCTGAAAGGTTTCATGATCAGAATTTGCTGTTTCATTGGACTAGATAATTGGGTGGTGTCTTAATGGGCTGTAAAAACCCAAAAAATGCAATGGGGGGCTCTCATGGAACCCTAGCTGATGCTTCTGCATAGGTACGTTCAGTTTCCACCTCAAGAAGAGCGTTTTCTCTTCTGCTAGAGAGGCCATGGACATGATACCTGGTCAAGACCGCAGTGTCTCGTACCATGTTTCTGTCTACTGAGATACAAATACTCACTGCTGAAGTAATGTACTTACTTACAAAAGGCCTAGAATTAAAGGGGAGGACACTGAGACACAAATACTTACTGCTGAAGTAATGTACTTACTTACAAAAGGCCTAGAATTAAAGGGGAGGACACTGAGACACAAATACTCACTGCTGAGGTAATGTACTTACTTACAAAAGGCCTAGAATGAAAGGGGAGGACATATTTAAAACTGTGTGCATTTCACAAGGCAACATTTTGTTTCTTGGTAAATAATACTTTTTATGTGTGTGTGTGATTGTAGTTTATATCAATTAAAGCTAAAATACTGGTTGTTGTCAGCATTAAGGATTGATCACAGGACAATGAGGAACACATTTGATTAATCTATAATACACTTAAAGGGAGCACTGACATACCATCAGATGTAAAACCTATGCCAGAGTGTCTGGTCATTCTCTAAATGCAGCCCAGCCAGCTGGGGACTGACTAGTGACGCAATCACTGAAGCTTCTCCCTTTTTAATTTCTCCAAGTCTTTTGGGTTTCTAATACCATGACAGGAATGGACCCCATTCCTAAGTCAATGTACGATTAAAGTTCATGAAATTAGTATTGTTTCACTCTTTGATGTTAGCCAAAAGTGCCCTTCGCAGCACCCGCAATGTGCCCATTAATGACTCCTTCTGCAATTCGTATGGTGTTACATGAATTGGTAACATATCAAGACCAGTTGCTCCTACTACTATTGGAACTGTCTGGGTATCTTTCTTCCACATGGCTCTCATTTCTGCCTGCAGACCGAGGTATTTTATGACTTTGTGGCTCTCTGTATGCAAGACACTGTAGTCACTAGGTGTGGTGATTTCAATGATCAATGCTACTTTTGTCTTCTTTTCTTGGACCACTATATCCGTTTTTCTAGCATCTGTCTTTTGGACTGTTGGTATTGGGTGATCCCATGTGATGTAAACTTCATCATTTTCTATGATTCTCTGTGGCTCATGTTTCCAGTGATTTTCAACCACTTTGATACCATAATGTTTGCACAATCTCCAGTGTAACAATCTCACCACATTATTATGCCTTTCAGTATACAGACCCTCTGCCATTAGAGAGTCGCAACCAGCAATAAGATGTGTGACTGTTTTCAATTCGGTTCCACAAAACCTACATATGTCTGTTTCTCCCACGTGTTCAATGGACTTAGTAAACCAGCGTGTACATAGCCAACTATCTTGGGCTACCAATATTAACCTATCATTTCTTGATGTAAATTCTCCTCTCTTTAACCATTCCTGCATTCGTTCTTGATCAACATGAGGCTCTTCTAGAAGTTTTCTATACTTGCAACTATATTTATGTTTTTTCCACATTTCTTGCCTTCTCATCTGGTCCTTCACCTTATATTCTTTATTTTGTTTTTTAGCACATTCAGTTGCTGCCTGGTTTTTATCCACTTCTGGTTTGATTTCCATTCCTGCTTGACGTCGATATGCTTCTGCTAAATTAAGTAGAGATGTCATCTAAGATTTATTCTCCTCATGTTTCAAAACTTTCCCCACATTTGGATCTTGTGAGGTCAGTAGATATGTGTGGAGTCCCATGGTTGCAGATCTATACATGTAATCAATTTCAAGGAGGCCCATCCTTCCTTCAGAACGGGGAATATATAATCTTGGTATACACTGATTTTTATAAATAATTTGGTGAGCATGAAACATCTTTCTTGTTTTAATATCCAATCTATCCAATACTTTTTGGGGCCAGTCAATCACTCCAAAACTGTAAGTTAGGACAGGAGGAGCAAATTGATTTATAGCTTGGATCATATTCTTAGGTGTCAATGCTGTTTCCAGGATTAATTTAAGTCTTCTAAAGTACTCCTTACTAAACTTTATTCGCATTTGTTCATGTTTTATTGCTGATCCTTCATCAGTTCCCAAGTATTTATACACCCCCTCTTGCTCAAGTTCTTTTATATCACATTCTTGTCCCAAACGGATGTTTTCCTGGTGCTGCAATTTTCCTTTTTTAAAGGTTGCTTTTGCACATTTATCAAGACCAAATGATATACGAATATCATCTGAAAAAAATTGACAACCTGCGGCTGTGCTTTCAGTTCCTCATCTGATGAGCTATATAATTTTAAATCATCGACAAAGAGAAGATGAGAAGTCGTTAGACTGTTGTTTTCTTGAAGCCAAATTATAGCCATGACCTAAGCTGTTATGTAAACAGCTTAATGGATTAATGGCAAGGCAAAATAGCAATGGTGACAGGAAGTCACCCTGGAATATCCCACCTTGGATTTTTGAATATCCCCCTTTGGATTTTTATCCCTGGGATAATAATCTGTCCTTTATCATGGCTTAATTGCAAAGTGGTCTGCCACTGTTTCATGGTTACTGTAACATAATCAATCAGTGTAATAGTCAATCCATGCCATACTTAGATTCTTCCCTTTCTTACAGTTCTCCACTATAACTTTATTTAATAACAAATGATCCTTTGTTCCATATGACTTTCTTTTATTGCCCTTTTGTTCTACTGCCATAATTGAGTTTTCTTCTAAATGACTATAAACTCTGTCGGCGTCAATCCCTGTGTATAGTTTATACGTCGTCGAAAGACAAGTTATTGGTTTATAATTTTTAGGGTAGCTTGCAGGTTCACTCTTAAGTAAGAGCAGTGTTTTTCCTGTTGTTAACCAGTGCGGTGTCTGTTTGGTGTGTGCATATAAATAGTTCTTACTCATGGCCAGATCCTAGTGTAAAGAAGTTAATACTTTAAGCCAAAAGTTAGGTACTGCATCTGGGCTTGGGGTTTTCCAATCAGAAGCTTTTCTCAACTTTGTTTCAATCTCTCTGGCTGTTATTTCATCACATTTCATATCCTGTACCTTTAGACTTTTTATTCTTTCTTTTATTTCTTCTATCCATTTAGCATCTTTGTTATGTTCCACAGGATCTTCATATATAATTCTCCAAAATGTATCTGCTTCCTCTTTTTTAGGCGGTCTATCAATTCCTTTTACCTTATTTCTCATTTCTCTATAAAACTTTTTTGGGTCATCAGTAAATTGCTTATTTTGTGCTTTTCCCTTATATTTATCGTTGTATCTTATCAGTCTTTCATCCTGTTTTAAATTTTTTAGTTTGTTATCTCCAATAGTGAATAATAGATCCTTGTCTGTTCTAATACTGCACACTGCTTTTATCAGAGCTATCTTTCTTAATATTTTCATTGATCTGTTCCCTCTCCTATAATCTTTTAACAATGATACTTCTTGCCTTAGCTGCTTTATAGATTTCTCTGTTCGATATTTCCATGATGGTATTCGCTTTCACCCCCCCCTCCTTTTCCCTCACTACCCTATATTCCTGTGGTAGAAATTTATCAGTTATTAATTTAGCAGCACAATAATATATTCTGTTAACTTCTGTTATATCACATGGATCTCTATGGACAGTCCTAATTACTGTGTTCATTTGTTTTATCAAGCTTCTGATTTTGAGGTTTTATGAACCTTCTGCAGTCTATTTCTCTCATTGATCTTGATATATCTGTAATTGACTATTAAATCAAGCAACTCTTCTCTTAACTCCTTTTCTTCCATACTGAGGGCACATCCCTTGTTTTCCATTTCCTGTGGGCATTCTATAGAAAGTTCTATAGCATCTTCCCATGACACATTCTCTTCAATTTCATCCTGTGTCATCTGTTGTTCTGTCATATGGGAATTCACTGGCCTATCACTCCTCAACATTGACTGCATCAGAGTTTCCACAGTTTTCTGTTCCTTTCCTTCCTGTCTAGATTCGAGTGAACTTTTATACTGGTTTCCTGTGGAAGGCTCCAAAATATCTTGATATGGCACCTGATCTGTTGCTCCTGTTCCACTGATTTCCCCTTAATTTGGATATCCATTGCTCTATCCTGTTGTGGTGCTTTCTGCATTTGATTTTCTACACTGAATCCTTCTCTTTGCAGTTGTTCCATAACCTCAGTTTCTGTTTCTTTGACTTCTCCATTACTAATCTCTTTTTCTACTTTTCCTCTTAGTCTTCTTATTTTTTGTATTGTAAAGATTTCCATATCCAGATTCCTTTGCCTATATTTTTCTTCAAATATCTTTGGTGCTGCTCTTTTTGTATTAGTTAGTTTTGCTTT
Organism: Protopterus annectens; assembly: GCF_019279795.1. Lineage (NCBI taxonomy): Eukaryota > Metazoa > Chordata > Ceratodontiformes > Protopteridae > Protopterus > Protopterus annectens. The sequence continues at coordinate 1,587,347,820 of NC_056726.1, forward strand.
CTCCTTTGCATAAATATTACACCATATTAAATCTCTTTTCCTTTTCCCTGTCCATATTTCTTCTTCACATGTCTCCTGATCTTCTTGCTTTTCCTTATTCTGGGGACTCACTCCATCAAGTTGTGATGTAGTCTGTGTTAGACCTTCTACATTAAATCCTTCACTTCACAGGCACTCCATAACTTCAACTTCTATTTCTTCAACTTCTACTTTACTAATCATCTTTTCTATATTAAATCGTTGTGCTTTTAGTCTTTTTATTGTGAAATTTTCCATATCTGGATGCCTTTGCCTGTATTTTTCTTTGAATATCTTTGAAACTGCCTTTTGTATTTTAGTTAACTTGGCTTTCTCCTTTGCATAAATATTGCACCATATCAAATCTCTCTCTTTCCCATGTCCATATTTCTTTTTTAAATTTTTCAAATATCTCTAGGTTTTGTTGTTTATATTTTCTCACTTCTCAGAGGCTTCTTTTCCCAAAGAGATCAAAGTTTCTTGATCTATATACTGTTTTTCAAAAATCTGTTGTATTAATGAAAGCAAATTTTTAGTTGAAGCTTGTTCATAGGTTCATAGGTTCATAGGTAGGCACTAGGCTATTGGCCCTAGGGCCTATATAAGCCTAGCCAAATGGTACCCTGGCTTTTGCCACCCAAGAAAATTAGTTTCCTATGCCCCTGTCAAGCAGAGCCACAGACGTGATCCCAGGGTTGAATTTCCTATCTCCCATCCAATCATCAAGATTTTCTTGAAGAGTGCTAATGAGGAGCTTTGTTTGATATAGATAGGCAGTTTGTTCCAGAGTATGGGAAGTCTCTGAGATAGGAATCTATCCCTCCAGCATGTTCTGTTAATTGTGGTGACAAGGTTTAGGTCCCTACAGCATGCAGCTCGGAGGGATTGGGATTTCTTTACGTGGAGCATGTCCAACAGCTCTGGGTTTGACATAGCTTTGTATGTTAGGCAGAGATTGCCTCTGAGTAGGCGATATGTGACAGAGTAAAGCTGGAGTTTTTTGAGACGGTCTGCGTAAGGCATCTGTTTGAGGCCAGTAATCCTCTTTGTGAGGTATTTCTGTGGCCTTTCCAGTTGTTGTAGATGTCTTGTGAGGTACATACCAAAATGGGCGTTGTACTGTATAATGGGTCTAATGAGTGATGAGTAGAGGGGAACAATGACCTCTTTTTTCCTGGATGAGAAACCTTTTTTGATGAGGTGTGCCACGTAGAAGGATTTCCTGACTACTGTGGTGATGTGATTATCAAAGGAGAGACTACTGTCAACCTGTGTCCCAAGGTCTCTTATCACACTTTCGGTGTTAAGTAGACTACCACCTAGGTGGTAGTTCATGGGTACAGAGTTTTTACCAAAAAGGATGACAATGCACTTTTTGGCACTGAGCTTGAGGCAGAAGTATTTTTCTTTCCTCTAATTTCTCTCTTAATCGTTCTGTATATCTTGTGTCTGGAAATTCTGGGCTTTTTACATAATAGTAACAATACGTAATTTCTTTCTTATCCTCAATAGTCCACTCTGTTGTCTTTATGGCTCTTCTTTGGCCAATCAATTTTTGTCGTTTTTGTGGACTACGTCCTTCTACAACAGGGGAGCCATCCTCCCCCTGAGCCTTGCCTGGCCCCATTGTAGGAATGTTTCTGTATTTTGAGGATTTTATACTGTCATTTTTTCCATTCCTGGCACCAGTGCACCTACCAGAATTGGGCACTTTTTTATCCTGGGTCTTGTGCACCCAGCCATCTTTTTTATTTTTGATTTACTTCTGTCCATGATATATGCTATATAAATACAGTCTATATATCAGTGTCGCCTTGGTGAGATTTTGTGAAAAAAAGGGTCCACCTGGCGAAGGCACTCACCAAGACTTGAGGATGAATTCAATTGCAGCACTGTTACTATGCTCCTTTGCTTGCTGACTTTTCATCTCTCCATCAGGACCCCTAGCTTCCAGTGAGGAACACCTCATGTGAATTCCTATTGTTAACTCTCCCATTTTATGTAGACAAACATGGTATATTTTACTGTAATGCTGACATTTACTAGAGAATGAGTGTCCCAGCATGCAGTGCATAGGTTGAGGGTGGGTGAAATTCTCTGTTATTCCCTGCATTTACCTATTGAAGCGCAATAGATTCACCAGATTCAGTGGGAAGGTCCAATGTTTAGCAGGCCTCAGGTTGCAGAAAAAGGCTCCTCCCTATATATATATATATATATATATATATATGTGTGTGTGTGTATGGGATACTTCAGATGACTGAAAAACCAAAAGACTGAATCCCAAAAGACTGAAAATTTAAAATACTGAATGATGGAATTTGTCCCTTCTCCACTGTTGTGCAATCTTGGAGTTGGTATATATAGTGAGCAGGGGGTTTTGGGGACACAGCCCCCCACATAAGGAGTTCAGGGAGACTTGCCCCCTGCATTAAAAATGTGTTCAGTGTTTTGAATTTCCAGTCTTTTGCTTTGTCAGTCTTCTGAAGTAGAACCGTATAGGTATATGGGGTCTATATTATAAACCTGAAAACCCTTTTGAGCGAATACTATAACAGCGACACATATAGCCCAAACCACAAATACGGCGAACCCCCTAAACTGCGAAATTTAAAATCTTGAATCGTCATAGTTGGCCAACCCCACCACCCACTACATACTACCTACCCAAACATAATAAATAAACCACATGCATATACTAACCAAACCCTACTTCTAACCCTACACTAAACCTTACATACATTACTATCTATGCACTTACCTTAACCCCCACCCTAACCCTAAGGTCCGTAACGATCGCACACTTACCCTACGGAGATATACCCAAACAAAACAAATAATCCACATACATACACTTAAAACCCTACTTCTAACCCTACTCTAAACCTTACATAAATTACCTATCTCTGCACTTACCTTAACCCGCATCCTAACCCTAAGGTCCATAACTATCGCACACTTACCTTACGGAGCTATACCGCAGACGGGCCAACCATGACAAATCGACATTTCGAATTTTGTGGTTTTGGACGTTCGCCGTTTCCGTAGTTGACGCAATATGTGTCACTCTTTTCAGATTCGCTCAAATGGATCTTAGGGCTTCTAATATAGACCCAGGTATATGTATATGTAAATATCTATATCAATATATATATATATATATATATATATATATATATATAGATGCAGATGCATATATATGTATCTCTCTCTCTCTCTCTCTTTCTCTCTCTCTCTCTCTTTATATATATATATATATATATATATATATATATGTAGATACATATAGATAGATATGTATACATACGTGATAGTAGGCATGTATGCATGTACTTTCTGTAAATCATAATATCTTGTTTTAAATGTTACTTTCTATGCTATTGTTTAATTTTTTTTTAATTTTTAAACATGTTTCCTGTTCTCATGCAGCCACCCATCAGTCTGTCTCAGTGCTCCTATCCAGTCTACCTACCCCTCCTAATCTCCCATGCAAACTTGCCCCACCAGGGTTAGAATTTGAAAGAATCATTAGGGTGTTTGGAGGCTACATATGATACTTTCTGCTGAGGGTAAGGTAATGACCTACCTTCATTTCTCCCCCTCTCCCTTGCATTCATCTGCTATGTCCAATTGCTACTCCCTTCTATAGCCCATGCTTCCAGAGGGAAGAGCTAGATGATTGACCCCCCACTCCCAGAAAGGACCCTGCCAGCACTTCAGATGCTTGCTACACTAATTGAACCCAAGTCACCTCGTCCATACATATGGTTTTATCCCTCTATATGAAGTGCTGCCGTAGCTAAAACAATGTTGTACAGCCCTTTAACAGTTCTCATATTCCTATATGATACAGTGTCACCACATGGTGTCATAATGCTGTGAATTAAATGAACTTCTTTTTTTTTCAAAATCTTTAATTCCCGAAAAGCCTACCCGTCAAAATTATGCTATAAGATTCAGCTAGTTTGACGACAATTTCAGTAGTAAATGGTGGTAGAAAAGTTCCGTCTATTTTTTCTCAGTCTGAGGCATTATTTTCCTATTTTCAGAAAATAGTTATTAAAAAAGAAGTCTGGGAATCTTTCATTGAAAGCTGGTTACGATTAAAGTATTTCACACATGGATTTTCTTATTTTGAAAAAAAAAAAGTGCCAATTCATATTGCAGAAGTATGCTCAAAACTTAATAATATTTCCAAATGACAGACTTAAAGACATAGGGAAAATTTCAAGCAAATCATCTCATGATATGAATAAGTGACTCTAATTAATGAAGCTTAAAGTGTTCACCTTGAGGCAGTACTTTCTGAATTCATTAATTGCTCCATCATTAATAGAATGGAGATAACCACAGAACAAGTGTACCAGAGGCTTTTTTTGAATTCCTTATTTGTTTCAATGATTAATGAAGCAAGATTGTTAAGGAAAAGGTGCACCGGGGGCTATATGCAAACAACAGGCACTTCAGCAAAGGCATGAATCACCTTCACGGTGCGTATGTTGTTTCCCATGTTAACGTATAGGGCATTAAAGTAGAACATAACCTTTGATTTAATTAAAATTACTGCTTTATCTTTTAAACTGCTTTAAGACCTGTTCGGTACAGGATCCTCATTCCTTACTTTACCCATCAGCTCTTGACTGGTTAAGTGACTAGCTGAAAGTGTCAACGCATGGAAATGGGGATTCTGGGAATCAAACATGGGTACATTAGGTTTTCTGAACAGTGCTGTAAAGCTCTAACCTCTTTTCCAGTGTTGTGAACATCTTGCAAGAGAAAATGTTAGCTGTAGGAAGCATTAAAATGAAGTAACTGCATTAGAAGGTACAAAGCTTTATTTCATATGACTACGTTTTAAATAGCTGTTCAAACTATGATGCTCCTAAATATAATATCCTAACACCTAAGATAGAGCAGAATCTTATAGTTCCAACTAAAACTCATTTTATTCCATTCTTACTGACTTCATTAACTGCAGATTTGTTTTTGCACATCTCTTGATTTGGTTATCAGTTAAGCAAATTTTGTACACAAAACTGTGGTCAATAATCAGAGCCATACAAAAATGAAATAAAAGAAAATATATTGTCATTAAAGTTTTATTTATTTATTTTTTTTATTTTACATTTGTTGACTGGGCTAGTCTAACTGGATATATGTCCATTTTCAGTAGAGGCCCGAGGAGATAAGCTCCGTGATAAAAAAAAAAAATAAAACACAGCAAATAACAAATAACATCAGTTGTATATACAACGGACATTTCAGATTAACACAGAAATATTCAGTGAGGACAGAAATCATAATCATATATACAACGGACATTTCAGGTTAACACAGAAATATTCAGTGAGGACAGAAATCATAATCATATATACAACGGACATTTCAGGTTAACACAGAAATATTCAGTGAGGACAGAAATCATAACAGTGTAAAATGCAGGTATAATACAACATACAGGTACAATACATAATAAAAAAAGAGACAGTTTAATGTATAATTACATTGATAAACAGTTTTCCCAATAATAAGTATCCACAGGAATGGAAACAATGAAATGTAGAGGGAAACGGTAACTGTTGTTAATAAGGAAGATAGAGCAGTTAATGAGAAGTATTGTGTAGGCAGAGCATATTTTGGATAGAATAGATAACTAGTCAGGTTTAGTACAGGGGCATAACCAGTGTGCTCTGAGGAAAAGTTTCAGTCTGTTTTTGAAGAGTGATACAGAGGAAAGGTCACTGGGAAGAAAGTGTAGTGATCTGAATAAATTGAAAAAGACATGCTATGATGGAACAATTTATTAGCTGATTTGTGATTTTAAATCCTAAAAACTAAAGCTATTTGCAGGAAAGATCATCTATCATGTGTGCTAAATATGTCCCACCATAAAACAATATTTACTATTAGACCTTTCCCTTATATTCTCCGTCTGCCAAGATGACATACCCTCCACCATTCTGAGTGTTTCATGAGACACACACACACACACACACACACACACACACACACACACACACACACACACACACACACACACACATTCTCTCTCTCTCTCTCTCTCTTATATACACTCACTTACATGTACACAAACACTTGTTTGCAAACATATGCATGCATACGCAGATGTAAACACATTTTTCCACTCAGACTGACCTAAGTAATGTATAGTTTTCCATTTTTTAGATAGATTAACTGTAAGAACTCTGAACTGCCCAGCTATATAATCAGCAAGTCATTATTTATTACATTTTGTCATCAAATCAATGTTTTTGTTTAATAATTTTTATCACCTGTCCAGAAGCCAAGTAATGTGAACCATTACAGCTCACAGGTATGCAATTTGTGCAATCTGCTACCTTGGAAAATGGGATGGTCATATAATTTAAAGTTTGGGGTATGCTATTAATTGCATTATGGTTCGTCTTCAGTATTTTGTGTAATTGGGGCTCGCCAGTCACCAGAAACCACAGAGAAGGAAGAGCATAGCTCTTCTAGGTACAGAGAAATATAAAGATCTCCAAAAACAGTGATTTGGAAAGGTCAAGAAAGTATCCATAAGGTCATTAAAACTATGATAAGAAGGTCATTTGAGACCCTCCCCTGAGATTCTGTAGGATAGCTGTGCTGGAGAGTTGAACAGATAAAGTATACAGTTCAATGGGACATCGAAGGGCATTACCCAAAAGGTCAATGAAACTGTTCTAAGAAGGTCACATGTGGCCAATTCCTGAAAAAGTTGTGGAAGAATTATATATCGGTGAAAGTCTGTCAGTGACAGGGGCAAATATAACTCAGACGATTACTGTCTATGACAAGGAAGGGCATTGTGAAGTGGTTTACTACAACCATGCATTAAAGGTTACCTGCTGTTGATCTCTTTCGGCTTCATTAATAAAACATTACCCAGTGAGCATCTTTCATTCCAAATGCCTGTTATGCCTCTCCCATGAGTAGTGTACCTGGCTTACTATAAACTCCACGAGGAGGGATGATGGCCTGAATAATCTGCCCTACCATGCATGCTAGCCACACTCTCCAATCTAGTTTGACATTACCCATCTTTAGTTATATCCAATGTGACATTGTCCAGTCATAACATAAGAACAATCATCCAACAGGAAAATAGGTCATCATGAGCTTTGCTTCATGCTCCTAACCCTTTGAATATGTTCATGTCTATTCTGCTATAAATAGTTAAGCTTTCCAAACCACAAATGTTTCAAGTACCATGCGAGTGGAACATTGTTTCATACGCTTGTTGAGAATTATTCAACAAGTCACAACCTTCCTTTTTACTAAACAGATAATCTTAGTATTACAGTGGCCCAATTGCCATTTCTTGGAATATTCCATTCTGTCTGAGGTACAGGAATCCCAGAGTTGGTATATATATATATATATATATATATATATATATATATATATATATATATATATATATATAAGTATGAGGATGTGAGGGTTTGACATCCACATCACTTTTCTCAACCTCTTAGAGCAAGAAATCTGGACAAAGCCACAAACAGTGAGGGGACAAAGGCCCAAAATATGGGCACTTTTTAAATATTGCTCTTACAAATTTAGTAAGTTGATAGAAAAACGGGTTTTGCATTAGAGTGCATTTTGTGAAGGATATTACATGTGAAAATCAAATGTATGCCATTAATTTCTGATTTCTGTCCTCAGTGATCTGCCAGAAAACTACAATTTTATGAGAAACAGACCAAAAATATGAGTCAAAAATCTAGACATTTTATGAAAATCTAAACAATTAACAACTATGATCCACGCTGGCAGTGCGGTGGTGGTGGTGGTGGGGGGCACATCTCCTACATAAATCAAGTTTGAAGGATAAGAGAGAGATGCTTGATATCTACTCATTTCCCGCATTTTTGGTCAGTTTTTTTTTTTTTTTTGTGTCTCAAAACTTTGTAAAATGAGTCTAAAGATTCAATAGACATGCCTCTCAGACTGTAGTAAATGCATCAATCATTTTTTTTATCTACTGATCTACACACCAACCCTATGTTGTTATTGAATCGGCTAAAGGTGCCTGACAGAATTTACATGGTCTGAAGCAAGTGCCTGTGTATGAAAAAATGATTAGAAGTAAAACCCATCTTATCCATAGCTGGCTTAGATTATATCTACCTGTTCTCTTAATATCTTTTCTGACATAGTTAAGTCATAATACCAGTCAATCAGATATTTCAGCTCCAATGTATAGTACCATAAGATCAGATTGATCAAACAAAGGTTATATTGCAGTAATCTCACTTGATGTTTCTCTGACAAGCAGGTCACATATTCTACAAAAAAAAAAATAACATGGTTAACTCTTTCTTCATTCTTTTTGTCCACCTCTTCCTAACAACTGCGCATCTTTTACCATTAACTTCTCACCTTATTTCCTAGGTTTGTTGGACCCATTCTTACCTTCCCATGTTCAAACCAACCCACATCCAGGTAGACCTCTGGTGCAATATCATGCTGCTGTCAGGGCATGTGCCCTGACCCCTGCATGTGCTCTAACCCCTGCCACTCTATGGTAGCCATGTGACCTCCCTCACTGCTGCCTATGGAAGGTGCATGTGTGCTTCTGTGTGAGCACAACTTCCTATTCAGGCTGTATCCTGCATGTAGAATGAAGTTCAACCAACTCTTAATGCTGCTATTAAAGTGAGCCTAGGCAGCCCACCACCCCCAATGATAAAGCTTACATCAGCTATTCACTTTTCCATTAGTTGAACCTGGTTCTTCTGAGGTGCAGTAAGTATTTTATTCCTCTGTGCCAACAGTCAGGACCATAACATTTTAAGTATTGATAAAGATCAAAGACATTTGATGTTCATACTGTTCATACAATGCTGTTCATACAGTCCTCCAGAAGCACAACTATCAATGGCAGCAGAGGCCTTTTGCTTCTTCATTTCTAATATCACCACTGAGATTATCACTACTGAAGACATTAATATATACTGAGAGCACCAACAGGCTCAATCCAAGCATCTTTCCATTCAGCATTATGAGCTCTTATAGTTAGTAATTCTGAGTACAATAAATAAGCACAGGAGTGCAACAGTATATTCTTGCATGAGATTTCACAACTGACCAAAAAACATTATGCATGTGGATATCATGGCTATCTCACTCAGTAGCCATTTGACAATGTTTGCTCCATGGTGACATATCAAGATCTAAACGTCTGCTGCATACTTTTTTTACTGTATTTTATTGCTATAAATTAATCTGCATGGTTGTGCTTAAATTGTCTGTCTTACAGGGCCTGATAAATAAGGTTTTTACTGTCACACTGTTTGCAAAGCTTTTTAGCTAGTTTCACTGTGTGAAAGGTATTAACTGGAAATGCTCTCCATTTATTAAGCATCTGTTTGTTTGTTCTGATTTCCTTCCAAATAATGTACCATATCACTGATTTGTTTGCAGTTAAAAGCATTCTCTAGAGTCTCCTTGTTCCTTTATCTGTTTAAAACTTTAATTTAGTGTCTCACTGCTGTTTCTCTCCTGTGATAAATATTTCTGTAGTGTTTTCTGCCTCAAATAGTGTATCTAGTAGCTGTAGCAGAGCCCAGTTCAGGTTTGCTGTCTCTGTGGCCTGGTTGTTTGTTTTCAGTGTTTGTTTTTTCTGAGCACATGTTCCAGGCCATCTTGGCTTAGCAGAAACCTTTCTTCACTTTAGTGAGAGATCTGTTGTTGAGTGGCTGCTGGCTGGTAAAGGTTGGCTGGTCTAAGGCTTGGAGTAAGCACTCATTGTTTATTTTGAGCTTTTTCTAAGTTGTTTTAGGTTGCACCTTCTGGTATTTAAGCCCTAACTTTGAGAAATGTCTGTCTATACACGATGAGCTGAGTGCAGGAGGGGCACTGACCACAGCTCTGATGTGCGATATATAACAAAAAGTATCCTGGTTTTTTTTCTTATTTTTACCAGTTATTGTTTATTCTAGCCATTTATAGCACTTTTTATTGTCTCCTGCATACTTTTTACTGTATTAACTGGAAACTAAACTAATCTGCGCAGTTGTACTAAAATTGTCTGCTTTACATGGCCTGATAAATAAGGTAAGGATTTTACTGTGACATTGTTAGTAAAGCTTTTTTAGCTAGTTTCACTGTGTGAAAGGTATTAACTGGAAATTTTCTCCATTTGTTAAGCATCTGTTTGTTTGTTCTGACTTTCTGCCAAGGAGTGTGTCATATAACTGATTTCTTTGCAGTTAAAAGCATTCTCTAGAGTCTCCTTGCTTCTTTCATTTAGTGGCTCACTGCTGTTTTTCTGCTGTGATAAACATTTCTGTAGTGTTTTCTGCCTAAAATAGTGTAGCTAGTAGCTGTAATTTAATTTCTCACCATCCCTCCCTATTTGTGTCTTGTTCTTATACTTGGTGGTTTTGCAGTTGCCTTCCCCTACTGTAAATTTCATCTGGGACACTCCTCCCAGTCTAGTATCATTAGCTCACTCTACCTAATACAGAGAGAATGTTTGAGAAGGCCAACCCACTTAGTTTCTTAACCTTGAATTATCTTCTGTTCCTCCTTTCTGCTTTACTAAAAAAAATACACCTTGCTAGAATCTACCATTGCCAGAATCTCCTTGTGGTCTGACTGAGTGTGATTCTCAAACAATCTGGAACTATAGTGCTGATAAGTATATTTTCTGCCACTTTTGAACTGTTCAGACTTCTGTGCTGTCTTAATTTTTCCTTGACTGAATTATTCATATATTTGCTATCATTGTTTTCTGATACTCTAAGTGTATCCATCTTGCTTTTTTCCTAATTTACTGCTTTCTGAACTTTTAAGTCATTTTTTAATTTAGTTGCATTTATTTAAACTGCATTTGCTTTAATATTGCTACACACTCAAGGGTGCTAGCTTGCACTGCATTTGGATTGTTTTACTGCTGTTATAGCTGCTTTTCTGTAAAAAAAAGTTCTAAGCTTGTTTCCTGCCTTTCCTGTAACTAGTCTAGTCCAGATACAGATTTGCTGTATCCAGGACTGTTTGTAAGCTTCTAAGACCCCTCCAAAGCCTTTCTGTGCTGGAGGAAAGTCTTCTAACTTATTAGTGGGAGTGGTAAGCACTAGGTAGCCTATCTACCACAGAAGGAGTGGGTTCTGTCCAGAAATTTAAGTCTATTGTCCATTTTGGGCAGTTTTTCCATCCCTTTTAATTTTCTGGTTTAAAAGCCTGCATTTGCTCGGGTTTGCACTTGTTTAAGCTCCATGCACCAGCACCGAGCTGAGGTAAACTATTACTGGTGCCAGAAAGTCTGGTCTTCCCTTAGATCTTACTAGTTCTGTTTCTCTTGCACTTCAAATGGTCTAATTGCTTTGCGTTTCAGTAGGTTTTTGTAGCAATTATGGTAGCACGCCCAAGTGCCATCAGCACTAGTCATTCTTAATGGAAATAGCTCCAGTACTTAGTAGTTATGACCACCCCCCCTGGCATGATTAAAGGGCAGTTCCCTGTGCTTTTTTCTATTAACCTGGTGCACTTGGGCATTCTGAGGCAGTGCAGCAACTGCCTCATGTACACAGATACCCCTGTCGTCTTACTTCCAAACAGACAGACTTGTGAGAGATGCACATATATCACCGAATTGAAAGCTATGCACTCTCCAGCCAAGACCGGACTAGTTGGTCAAGAGGAGAAGGTCAACACCCATACCACACCACATGGAACACATAGCCCTCCAGAACACCCACTATCACAGCTCTCACATAAAAACACAAACCACACACCCACCTTTGTGGAGAATCTCAATAGAAATGCACCCAAACAGCAGATAGCTCCAAGACAGAAATGCACTTGACCACCACAACACAGCACAAACCACAGGACACATAGCTCACCTCCACAGTGTGCCCCTCAACCTAAGACCCTAAGACTAAACACCTTGCCCAATACACTAATCATAGGTGACTCAATAGTGAGGCACACAGGTGTCCTACTCACTAGATTGACTAATGAGAAGGTAACAGTCAGCTATTAGGTGCCAGAATATGACACATAACACATGGACTCAGGTCACTCCACAACAAGTACAAGTATGACTCTGTCGTTGTCCATGTGCATGTGAATGACCTGAGGCACACCTCCCTGGACTACATGAAAAGAGACATGGTGGAGCTCTCAGATTATGTGGGTCAGGCATGTATGACACTAGCCTTGAGCAGTAACCTACCATCACCCAGAATTATACCACAGTACACACAAAAAATGACTGACTTCAACAATTGGCTAAGTTTCTGGTGTCATTATAAGGGGATCCAGTATCTGATTGTATGGGATGACATGACTGACAGACCTCGATGCTTTGCCCGAGATGGCCTGCATCTGTCATCCCTGGGTTTCCGGGTACTGGCTAAGGCTCTTGCCACCCCTATAGTGCCTTCTTTAGGCAGTGTTCCAAAGACTAAATTACCACCATAATAGCTATAAATAAATGCAATCGGAGGATCATGCTGCTTAATGTTAGAAGTCTAAATCTCAAGATGCAGTCACTTGAAGCACTCCTCAGATTGGAGAACATCGATGTTTGTGCTGTAACAGAGACCTCATGTAAAGTGACAGAAGCACCCCTGCACTACCAGGCTATAACTCATTCCACACCTTTCTGCCCCGAAACATGGACTGAAGCTCCAAAGGCAGTGGTGTCTCCATATTCATAAAAGCACACCTCCAGACTAGTAGCTCAACATAACGCATCTGAGATACTTCAGGTACAACTAACACTGAGTAAGACAGTGATACAGGTCATAGCCTGCTACAGGTCCCTAACCATGTCCCCAGACTCTCACTCCATGTTCCTAAGCACCCAGGAATCTATCAAGGTCAAACCCAACACTCTCTTACTAGGAGACTTCAACTACCCCTCCATCAACTGGGAAAACTACTCAAGCACCAATACATTGGCCCAACTCTTCCTGGAATTCATCAATTCCAGTGCCCTTGACCAGCTTATTCTGACCCCCACTAGAGGAAGCAACATCCTTGACCTGTTTATTACTAACATGGGCAACCGTTGCTCTACACCAATAGTCAATCCCTCCCTGGTCAGATCCGACCAAAAACTAATCACCATGGAAATCCACATTTCACCCACACCCCCAACAAAGGTAACCATATTGAAAAACTTCTCCAAAGCTGACTTTGGCTCCTAAAAACAGAGGTGGCTAACTTCACAGCACCCATGCCAATGGAAAAATAGCTGCATGACTGCCAAATCATACACCAATGCACTGTACGCACATATACATTAATGCATGGAACTAGTCATTACCAACAGAACCAAGATGCCCTCCTCCAAAAAATGAAGAACATCTGTTGTTCCCCTGCCATTAATAAACTCTACAACAGAAGTAAGAAACTGTTGCAGAAAAAGGTGAAATCCCAAGACTGGACAAACTGCATTATTAGCCTCAACATGATGTTGAGATCCCTCAAGTCCTCTAAAGCCAACTATGAAGGCAGAATTGTGGCCGACACTAAATACAATCACAAAGCCTTCTATAGCTATATCAACAACCTACATGGAAATACCCAGATTTGCTCTGAGTTACTGCACAATGGTACCTCCTATAGTGAGCCAACAGATATTGCCAACATACTAGCTGACAGATTCAGTGCCAACTTTACCCCTCCCCCCAAAGGACCAATCACAATACTGGAAGAAAGATAGGCACCCAGCATTACTGCAGCACAGGTTAAAGCTACATTGTCCAAGGCCAAGAATAAGCTTCCATGGGACCCGATGATATCCCTGGCTGTGTTCTACATGAACTACAAAGTGAACTGGCACCACATGTGTGTGCCTTGTTTAGTCACAGCCTCACCTCAGGCTTTGTCCCTACTGAATGGTGCATTGCTACAGTCATCCCTCTCCATAAACATAGAGAGACTACAGACCCTGGGAATTATTGCCCCATTAGCCTGATGAGTCTGATATGTAAAGTTATGGAGCGTATCATCATGGACCTGATTAACAAAGATATAGGAAATCTCCAAACTCTAGACCCCCCACAATTTGGCTTTGTAAAAGGGAGATCATGCCTGATCAATCTGGTTGACTTCTTTGAGTCAGTCACCAGGGCCATGGATGAAGGTAAGGCAGTGCATACAGCCTATCTCAATCTGGCCAAGTCCTTTGATACCATTCCTCACTCAGGAATTATTGATAAACTCTCCAAACTAGGCATCAACCATTATATAACTAGGTGGGTTGCAAATTGGCTCACAGATAGAACACAGTGTGAAAGTAGCAGACTTCTAGTCAGACTGCCAACCAGTCACGAGTGGAGTCCTACAGGGATCGGTCCTGGGTCCTCTCCTATTCAGCATCTACTTCTCAGAAGTCCAAGCCAACACAAAGGGACTCTGGCTGACCAAGTTCGCAGATGACTGCAAGATGGGAGTTATTATTTACTCCCCAAGTGATGCAGACATCCTGCATAAAGGCCGCACTGAGACCAATGACTGGTATCAAAACCATGGCCTTAAGCTTAACGCCAAAAAATGCATCATCATCCAGTTTGGAAAAAACTCAGTTCCCACTAATTACCACATCAATGGGAGCCCACTGAATACTGAAGGCGTTATAAGAGATCTGGGGACGTAGGTTGACAGCAACCTCTCCTCTGACCACCACATTGCCACTGTGGTCAGAAAGTCCTTCTATGTGGCACATCTCATTACCCAGGGTTTTGCATCCAGGAAGAAAGAGGTCATCATCTCTCTCTACTCTTCCCTCATTAGACCAGTCATCGAGTATAATGTCCCATTTGGCATGTACCTCACTAGACACCTGCAACAGCTGGAGAGGTCACAGGAGTACATCTCGGAGAGGATCCTAGGCATTAAACACATGTCCTACATGGACAGACTCAAAAGACTCCAGCTAATCTCTGTCTCATATCACCTACTTAGAAGTGATCTCTGCTTGACTTACAAAGCCATGCCTGACCCAGCTCTGTTAGAAATGCTACATCTAAAGAAATCCCAATACCGCCACACCACATGCTCCAGATACCGCAATCTCATTACCACAATCAACAGAACATGCTGTGGGGACAGGTTCCTCAACCAGAGACTGCCCATGCTCTGCAATAGACTTCCCATACATGTCAAGCAGAGCACCTCGCTGTCTCTCTTCAAGAGAAATCTTGATGAGTGGATGGGTAATAGAAAGTTCACCCTGGGGGTCACTCCAGTTACTCTACTTTTATTTATTTATTTATTTACATTTGTTGACCGGGAGTGTCCGATTGGATGTAGGTCCATTTTCAGCGGAGGCCCGGGGAGAAAAGCTCCACAGTTAAAATAAACACACAGTAGTTAAATTGGATTACATAGCGATTAACAATATAACATAGCAATTACATACAACATATTTACAGATGAAGAACATAGTACATCAGTAGACAACTAGAATCTTTATCTGTGAAGTACATAACAGACATTAACAAATGTTACAATAAGAAGTTCCTGCTGTATAATAAGTACTAGGCTTATGAGCATCTGAGCTTGCTATAATCAAGGTAGTTAGTGGAGTGGAAAGAAAGGTAGTGGTTGGATGGGGTGGGTGATTTTAGAGTGGGAGTTGCAAGGGCATAGCCAGCATGTTTTTAGGTGTGCTTTTAGTAAAGTTGTGAAGTGGGTGCATGATGGTATGGAGGTAATTGTAGGTGTGAGGGAGTTCCATAATTTGGCTATGGTGCAAGAGAATAGTGCTTCACCAGCAGAGTTATTGGCTTTAGTGATCTGAAAGTGATTTTTGTTGCAGGATCTTAGTGGTCTGGTAGTGCGATAGGGTTGGAGTAGATTCTGGAGGGATGGGACATTTAGTGGATGGTTTACTAGTTTGTGGGCGAGTGAGAGTTGATACAATTGAAGGAGGTGAGGGAGTTCAAGCTAACCCAGTTCTGCAAGTGAGAGACAGTGGTGACTATGGTAGGATGCCCCTGTGGCGAATTTGGTGATTTTGTTGTAGCAGGTCTCTAGCTTGTTTAGATTGCATTGCCTTAGGTTGGTATATATTGGAGAGGCATAAAGTAGGGTGGAGATAAGGTGGGGATTTGCTATTGAAATCTTTGCTGCTTTGGTGAGAAGTTGTTTATTTCTGTATAATGCTCCTAGTTTTTTGTGGACTTTTTATGGTCATGGATATGTGAATGTCAAATTTTAGTTTATTGTCTATTTCCATTCCTATCAATTTGGTGTGTTCAGTTGGGTATATAGTGGTGTTGTCTTTTGCTGTGATGTTAAAGTGAGAGTTGTTTTGAGAATGTTTGGTGGGTTGGAAGATGAGTAGTTTAGTTTTGTTTGGGTTGAGTATTAATTGGGCATCGAATACCCAAGTTTCAACAGAGGAAAAGGCTTCCTGTGTGACTTTTTGCAGTTTGGGTAGGGACTGGGCTGAGCAGATGATGGTTGAGTGATCTGCGTATTGTATGAGATAGAGGCACTGGGAACTAACGTCGGGCGCACAATGCCAGGGCATTTTTATGGGCTAGGCTTGTAAAGGTTCCAGCGCCATTAGCTTAGTACACACTTACAAACCTATGAACCTATAGGGCGCAAAGGTATTGTTGTTCAAAAAATATGAATAAGATTGATATTAATAGTCAGGTCCAGATTCTGAAATTAGATTATATAGATCATTACTTCAACACAACCTTTTTGAATGTCTTAAATGGTATAGCCCCATTGAAAAAAAGACTTGTGTGGTTCAATAATATACAGTGGATCACTTCCAAAATAAAGGGTCATGATGTCCCATAAAGACCATCTATGTTCTTTTTAACTCCATTCCTTACTTGAAGCTGATCTGACTAAATTTTATCAACTTTGAAATGTAGTAATATATTTAATGCACACCAATAAAAAAGACTTTTGTCTAAAACAGTGTTGCCTGCATGGAAATAATGCTCTGAGATAGCATTGACATGCTGCTTCACCCTGATCACAATTCCACTTTTTCGTGAAACCCTCTTGGGATTGACAATGATGTTGCAACACCTTTGGGATGCATTTTCGTGGTGCTTTTAAAAATATGGATAATGTTCTAAAAACTGATCGCCTTGCTTCCTCACAGTTTGATTATCTTCCTTGCATCTCAAAATTTTGTCTAAAATAGGCTATGTCTTCCTTGCATCTCAAAATTTTGTCTAAAATAGGCTATGTCTTCCTTGCATCTCTAAGTTTTGTCTAAAATAGGCTATGTCTTCCTTGCATCTCTAAGTTTTGTCTAAAATAGGATATGCCTACCTTTGTTAACTTGTAACCAGGATCATCATTAATTGGCAATTTTCCATTCAGACTTTTAAAACATTCTTCATATGGCATCTCATGCCTGGGTGCAATACTTACTAATAGCACCCTCAATGAAGGCATGGTTCCCAAAGTCTGGAAACCTGATGCTCTCTGTTCCTCTGCATATAGAGAATTATTTAACAGCCTGAAACATTAACAATCCTGTCACTCTTTTGTCCTTTAATTAAATTATTTTTTGAAAATATGTGTCCACTCAAACATGTACAGTTCTTAACAAAATGTATTCTTATGAACCACTCACAGCATGGTTTCATGACTGATTGATTGCTTGACTAACTGATTGCTTGATTGATTGCATTTATTAACGTGATGGGTGGATTAATTGTATGATCATCACAAACAAATCAAATCTCAAACATGTAGAAGAAGAAGAAATAATTACAATGAGTAGAAAATACAGTTGAGTAGAGTCAATGATTTTCAAAGAAGCATTGGCAGTTGTATTTAACTTTTAAATGGCTAACTAGCCTTTCTTCCTGAGCAAAGTATAATCTGTCTGTGCTCTAATATCTTGTGATAAATTGCAGTTGGCAAGTACTTTTTTTTGCTAAAGCAAGTTTCCCCCATGACCCTGCTCATGGGGGTGCAAAGCTGAGTGATTTGTCAATGTTTTGTCTAACATGTGAAGGGGAAGTCATGAAATGTAAATTATTTTGCTGTTGAGCTACAACATTGTTTATATATATGCTTGAATATGCACACTCCTAATAGTAGGGTGACTTTAGCAGTAAATGGTGCACACATGGCCCAATCAAGTGTAATGCAGAGATATTCAGACATGGTAGAAAAGTTAATAAACCCACACATTTTGCTGACAGTAGTTTGAATAATGGAGGTGCTGATAAATGAACTGAAGGTTATTAAAGGGAACGTTTATTCAGTCCAAGGAATATGCACACCAGTGGCCATGGCATAACCAGATTTTGGAGATGGATGGTTTGATATGTTATAACAGGGGTCTACTTCATAACATTGCAATTTCATAACATTGAATTTCATAACATTGAGACCATAACATCAAAAATTCAAAACACTGAAAACCCAAAACATTGTGTGTGCTTCATGGCATTGAAAACTACATTGCGCAAGTAAATAAGATCCTCTCCACCTACAACAACACCTAACTAACAAACACACTTTCTACTATATTTCTGCAGGGGGGAAAGCACCCCTGCACCCCCTATGTGGGGGGGGCTTTCCCCCCACCCTCGTAAATTAAATATACCAACTCCAAGATGACATTACAGTGAAAAAAAGTTGTGTGTGTGTGTGTGTGGTATAACTAGTATCAGTTTGGTATATTTTTTACGAGGATCATTTGTATTTATTTATTTATTTTTGTTCCTCAGTTGAAAGGCAGGAGTCAGAGCTTGACGTGGCAGAGGTGAAGATGTTAAGATTTGCACTGGGTGTGACGAGGATGGACAGGATTCGGAATAAGTGTATTAGAGGGTCAGCCCAGGTTGGAAGGTTTGGAGACAAAGCCAGAAAGGCAAGACTACGTCAGTTTGGACATGTGCTGAGGAGGGATGCAGAGTATATTGGGAAAAAGATGCTAAGGATGAAGCTGCCAGGTAACAGGAAAAGAGGAAGGCCTAAGATAAGGTTCATGGATGTGGTGAGAGAGGACATGCATGTGGTTGGTGTGACAGAGCAAGATGCAGAGGACAGGAAGAAATGGAAACAGTTGATCTGCTGTGGTGACCCCTGACAGGAGCAGCCGAAAGAAGAAGCAGAAGAAGTTGGACCTGACAATCCTTAAAAGAAGACAGGTGAGAATTGCCAGATTGGAGACTGGACCATTTTTTTCTCCTTAGCTTAGTGAGGTGTGCCACATTTAGAAGCTACACTGGATGCAAGATGAGCCAGCAATGAATCTGCCCCTTTCCATTAGAATCCAACACCACCATTGCTGACAAAGTTAATAATCTCCACTATATCATACAACTCCACGCACAAGTACAAGCCTTTTCTCCTGACAAAACTACAAGTACAACCATTCCCTCCTGTAAAAACCTAATTCAAAGGCAC
This sequence comes from Protopterus annectens, assembly GCF_019279795.1. Lineage (NCBI taxonomy): Eukaryota > Metazoa > Chordata > Ceratodontiformes > Protopteridae > Protopterus > Protopterus annectens. Next base: position 1,587,367,224 of record NC_056726.1, read on the forward strand.
TCTTCCAACCAAAACAATTATGACATACCTGTATAAATTCAAAGTCACAACACTAGCTGCTGATAACTGTCAGATGACTACCTTGATGGTACATCATTAGCCCTGTCTAACTACCATTTTCTTACTATCTTCTCTCCCCTCTCTAAAATCTTTGAAAAGTGTATACCTCAACAATTTTTAAATTTTAAATGATCTACTGGAATGCCCTCTTCCACATCCAACACAGTTTTTGACCTCAACATAATGCAAAAACATTCTTTTAACTTTTCTTGATACAGTCAGCCAAAATAGGAATGCTGGACACATTATCTCTATACTTTTCCTTGATCTGTCTAAAGGCTTCATTACTGTGTCCCACCAGCTTCTATTCCACAGAATGCATCTCCTATGCTTGGCAGTCCCCCCCACTATCAAGTGGTTTGCCATCTATTGGAACAACCACACCCAGTATGTTAAATGGCTAGATTCCCATTCCAATTTCCTGATGGTTCTATCAGGTATTCCCACAAGGTTCCACATTAGAATACACTGTTTTCAACATCTACATAAACAACAAGCATGAAGAATCAAAGCTCTCCCATTATATGTTACGCTGATAACTCAGCCCTCATCTGGTCTGTCTCATCATTAAGCTCTTTACAGACCATCACTCGAGATGCTTTCTCTGTTGAGAAGTGGATGTAGTAATCGAAAATTCCTTTGACCAAAAGAAAACTAAATTGCTGATATTTCCTCCCAAGAACATAAAAACAACTACTAAGGAAGTTGAATTGACTCAGCGAGCCAAACAAGAACTGAACAAGTCAACCATGCTAAGCTACTCAACATCATCATCATCAACAATGAACTTACGTTTTGATTTCCACATAGACCCTGTAGTCAAAAAACTTATATCAAACTCATATTTATGTAGAACAAGATATCGGTTCAATAGCCACAGTAGGAAAATTACTGCTGCTTCCATTCTGCTCCCTAGCCTCCTCCTATGTTATACTGCTTTCTCTCTGTGGGTTATCGCTCATAACTAAGACAATGACCATTCAAAACTCCATCCCTGATAACCTTTGTAGTGACATATACCACATGGAAATTTATGATCCAAATAACTCAACTTAGATGAGCCCTGAAATCCAAATAACTCACATGGATTCTATCACTGTTCTCATTAAAAATCTCTAAACTCTAGTACAAGCTTACAAATTTCACCAGGCTCACATAAACTGCAACTGTATTATCACCATCCCACACGATGAACCCAGTTTCAGAATGCCCCTCTTCTACACAGCTGTACTGCATTACTATAGCTTTTGAGATGCTTCCATTACAGTGTAATGTATTGGTCTAGCTTACAATTTTCAGTATTGTTAGTTTTCATCTTTTGTCCAACTGATTCTTCCTTTTCAGGTAACCTTATATTGTTTATCTTTCACTGCATTCTCTCTCTCTCTAATGTCTTTATCAAAATTTTTTCAATTACATATCCTGGATCAAATATAGGTTCATAGGTTGGTACTGGGCTATCTGCCCAAAGGCATATATTATCCCAGCCACGTTCTGCGGTATTCACCACCCCTTTAGTAGTTCCCTAGACCCTTGTACTAGCAGCTAGTACCCTTGGCCCCTATCTAGTAGTGCTGTTGGTGTGATCCCCGGTGTGAACTTTCTGTTACCCATCCACTCATCAAGGTTCCTCTTGAAGAGTGATAGTGAGTGGCTCTGTCTTATGCAGATCAGGACCCTGTTCCATAGTAAGGGAAGTCTCTGCAAAGGGAATCTATCCCTCCAGCATGTTCTATTCGTTGTTGTGTTGAGGTTTATATCCCTAGAGCGTGTAGCTCGAGTAGATTTGGTTTTGCTAAGATGGAGCATGTTCAACAATTCTGGGTTGGACATGGCTCTGTACGTTAGACAGAGATCGCCTCTGAGAAAGCGGTATGCAACAGAGAACAGTCTTAGCTTTTTCAATCGTGCTGCATAGGGCAACAGTTTGAGGCCAGTAATCCTCTTGGTTACGTACCTTTGTGGTCTCTCCAGCTGCTGGAGATGGCTAGCCAGGTACATTCCAATTGGTGCATTGTACTCAATAATGGGTCTGATGAGGGAAGAGTAGAGGGGCACCATTACATCCTTAGATCTTGATGCAAACCCTTTTGTGATCAGATGGGTCACATAGAAGGATTTTCTAACCACTTTGGCAACATGGTTATCAAAGGAAAGCTGACTATCTACTTGGGTCCCTAGATCCCTTATTTCTTCTACAGATTTCAGGGGATTACTTCCTATGTTGTAGTTTGTGGGTACTCTGTTTTTTCCAAAGGGGATTACTATGCATTTTTTTGCATTTAGCTTGAGACCATGGCTTTGACACCATGCATCAGTCTCATTTAGGCCCTTCTGGAGGATCTCCATGTCGGCCGGAGACACTATTATAGCACCCAGTTTGTAGTCGTCCACAAACTTAGTCAGCCACAGCCCTTCCGTGCTTGCCTGTACTTCTGAGAAGTATATGCCAAACAGGAGGAGCCCCAGGACAGAGCCCTGAGGCACATAGCTCATTACTGGTCTGGATTCCGACATAGATCCCGCTACTCTTACTTTATGGAATCTGTCTGAGAGCCAGTTTGTGATCCATCTTGTGACATAAGGGTTTATGCCCAGGCTGGTGAGCTTATCAATAATACCTGAATGGGGAATGGTGTCAAATGCTTTAGCAAGGTCAAGGTAAGCCGTGTGTACCTTCTTTCCCTTATCTATAGCCTGAGTAACTGTCTCAAAGAAATCCACCAGGTTCAGGAGGCATGATCTGCCCTTGACGAAGCCGAACTGTGTGGAGTCCAGTGACTGGAGGTTCCCAATCTCTCCATTTATGAGTTCCATAATGATTCGCTCCATAGCCTTACAGATCAGACTGGTCAGGCTTATTGGTCTGTAGTTCTCAGGGTAAGTTGTGGCCCCAAACTTGTGTAGTGGGACCACCATTGCCGTGCACCATTCTATGGGCACATATCCTGTGGAGAGGCTGAGACTGAACAGGGTATTAAGATGCGGGGTTAATTCCTTTTGGAGCTCACGATGACACAGCCTGGGACACCATCTGGTCCCATGGAGGCAGTGTTTTTAGCTTTAGATAGAGCCTTGTTAACCAACGTATTGGTAATAATTGGACTTACACAATCCCCTAGAATGGTAATATGCCCTGTAGGTGGGGGGGAATTTGCACTGAACCTGTCAGCCAAGATGTTGGCAATGTCAGTGGGGTCAGTGTATTTTGTTCCATTTTGTACTAGCTCAGAACAGACCTGAGCATTGTCATTTAGGTTTTTGATGTAGCCATAGAAGGCCTTATGGTTATCCTTGGCATCCTTGGCAACTTTCTTTTCAAAATTAGCTTTAGCTGACTTGATGAGGGCCCTCAATTTCTTACTAATGCTGATCAGGGATGATTTTTCTACTTGAGATTTGGCCTTTTTTTGTATAAGTCTCCTCCTTTTATTGTAAAGTTTGCTTATGGCCGGGGTCCACCAGGCTGGTTTCCTCTTGCTTGAGGAAGAAGTCTTGGTTTTATTTGGGATAGCATGGTCCATGCAATCCTGAAGATGCATATAGAATGCCTTGGTGTAGGATTCCGCATCCTGGATATCATTATCCTTCTGCAAGGGAATAGTGAAGCTTTCCACTTCGGATGCAAGTAGTTTGAAGTTTGCTTTGGAAAGGTTTTTGACTATGGTTTCTTTGATTGGGGGAGGTGAAGGAGTAAGGATGTCCAGGGTTATCAGTTTGTGGTCAGATCTGACCAAGGAGGGGGTGATAACGGGTGTGGTACAATGGGCACCCATATTTGTGATGATTAAATCCAATATGTTGTCTCCTCTAGTGGGGGAACATATTAGTTGTTCAAGGGCATTTGAATTTATAAATTCTATGAATCGCTGAGCATAGGAGTTGGAAGATTGGTAGTTCGCCCAGTCTATACCAGGGTAGTTGAAATCACCCAAAATTATGGTGTTGGGTAGGACCTTTATATTTTCCAATGTCTCAAGGAATGCAGAGTAAGCATCTTGGGACATGGTGGGCGATCTATAACCGGCTACGACATGAAATATGGTTTTGCCTGCTGACAGTTGCGCATGGATGATCTCTGGGACATCATGCCGCGATACAAACCTGGAGATATGGGTATCCTTGATGAATATGGATACACCTCCGCCCTTTGTACTGCGATCCGATATGGTCTGCTACTGATGATTTATATACAATGTCTACATGATTAACTAAGTTACGTTTCTGTATAGATGTATTACATTCCTAATGACTATAAACAGTTACCCTTGAGATATTTCTCTCAGGACTTCCACTGAAAATGGATATCTATACATAGTCAGGTTTTCCCTGTAAGCAAAACTAAACAAATGAATATGCACATGCATAATTACATGCAGTTCTTCTCCAGATTAGATTGGCATGCAATGAATATTAATTGACTTTGGTTTATCTCTACATGGCAGCAATGTTATCTGAAATAATTCAGCAGCAAAAAGATCCTTTCATGGCTATGGATCCATTGCTTATATCATTTTAAGACACCTTTAGTCTTGTTTCTCCTTTTGGCAAAAGGTATGTCTAAAATAGTGCCAGTAGTGTAGACACATTTCTTTCTTTCTTTCTTTCCTTCTTTCTTTCTTTCTTTCTTTCTTTCTTTCTTTTTCTTTCTTTCTTTCTTTCTCTGCATAAACCTTCATTTCAAAAGAAAACCCATGAGCCCTGCCTAGTAAGCTAACTTGCTCAGTGTCACAGTATGCAAATGACAGTGGGGGAACCAAACCCAAGACTGTGCAACAAAGCTCATTAATGGTTCTTAGTCCTAATCATCTACACTAAACTGCCAGTCAATACGTCAACCAACCAGTGACACTGCCAGTCAGAAGAGCAAACCAAACGGAATGCAAATGATAAAATAATGTCTGTTCCCCCAACTGGATATGTTTTTGCTGTTTTCAGTCTTTACACATAAGCACATTTGTAATCCAGCATACTTTGTGAACTAGTAGAACTACTGACATCTTTGTCTTTTGAAGAAAAGTGCTAATTTAAGAGGATGTCTGCAGATGGGCTGACTGCAATGAGCATGTATGAGCATCTTTGCTTTACTTCATCCCATTTGTAATTGCTAATAACTGCTCACAGAAATGTGTAAAGCATCTCATATTAAAGGGTCTCCATGTAGGGACCAGACTTCTTCCTCACAAGCATTAGGTGGGTCTGGCTGCTTGCAGCATAAGTGACCTTTTCGTTTATTTATTCATTTAGTATGTTAAGACTGAACATCAAGTGAAGGAAAAAGAAAGATATAAAGTAGTCTTATACAATTATCCAGGCCTTATAGATAGTATTACATCAAAAACTAGCAAACTTTTTTGGGCATTTAGCCAGAAGTGGCAGTACTTCAAACAATGTTTTTGTGTTGGTATGGAAGCACTTTCTTTGAATAAATTGAACCACAGTAAGGATAAATCTCTTACTTTCAAGGGAAAAAAATCAGACTTACAGCTAAACATTCTTAGCTCAAAAAATATAAAATAATAACACAGCTGTTTGTGAATATAATGCAGAATAACTGTCATGAATGATTGGTATTAAAAAGTTTCTAATCTATTAAGGCCATGGGAAACTCTGTGACCTATTGACCCATAGTGACATTCATAGAAGTAGCTGGTTTCACTGCATTCAGATTCATAATATGAGTCTAGCAAACAATCAGGTTCTCAAACAAAGTGGGCAGCTGCAGAATGGGGATTATAACTGGATGAGTTCATTCAATGCAGCTGGTGAAAAGCAGTCATGTGAATCAAATCAACCAATCAGCTTTTGTTTTGCTGCCGCCGCTGAATTAGAGATCATAGAGAACTGCAACAGCATTTCTTTTCTCCTTTCAGACTCACTGAAACTGTAAACGTAGCTCTGAATGTTGAAGGGCATCAGTTAATTGAGTGGTTTCAAGAAAGTCCTTGAAAAATATTCCATTGCAGTATGCTGATTTTTTTTCAAAACTTAGGATGAACATTAAGATTCACATAGCATGAAGGTCACATTTAGTGCAGACCTTTGCCACTTACAGAATATGTTTTCTGCAGACTCATCCCCTATGCTAA
>NC_056726.1:1587378372-1587465872 GCF_019279795.1 Protopterus annectens
ACAGATGGGTGCATCTACATTTATAAAATAACTCCATGAGTTATGAGAATCTTGAAATAAAGAACATGCCTGAGCATTTCATCCATTAACTGAACACTGTGGAAAGAACTTAACTAGGCACATAGTAATTACTGGCTCACACATGAAAGAACCATGCAAGTACAGACTTGAAAGAAGAACATCAGTTAAGTGATGTTTCAGAAAGTGAAGCAGAGATAGGCAGGAAAGCAGATTTACATGAAAAAAGTTTGATGTATGCCCAATGACAAAGCAACCTGCAGGAACAGAGCAAGTAGAAGGAATTGGAGCTCCATAGTAGAACATATACATACATACATACATACATACATACATACATATATACATACATACATATATACATACATACATACATACATACATATATACATACATACATACATACATACATACATACATACATACATACATACATACATACATATACATACATACATACATACATACATACATACATACATATATACATACATACATACATACATACATACATACATATATATACATACATACATACATACATACATACATACATACATACATACATACATACATACATACATACATATATACATACATACATACATACATACATACATATACATACATACATACATACATACATACATGCAGATATTTCAGGTATGTGCAAAAATGCCCTTCTAGCCTACCAATTTACCAAAACAGTTGTTGCCATAATAGTTGTCCAGACTGTTCTTAGAAATACCTAACATTGTGCTTGCTTTAATGTAATTTGATAGTCTATTTCATGCATCAGCTACTGTCTCAAAGAATCAATTAGGACATTTCTCATTCCTATAGAATCTTTTACATAGGTTGTTTGATAATTTTCTACTACTTTTTGATAATCCCAAACATTCCCACTGGTAGTTGTCTCTAAATGCCCAATGTACTCAAATAAGGTCTCCAATTAACCATTTATATAAGAGACTGCACAAGTTCAGATATTTTAGTCTTTCTTAAATTTTCACATCCATGGATGCTCTGTACTCTTTCCAGATTACTTGTGTTTGATTTTTTTATAAGGTTTCCATGTTGTTATTCCATATTTAAGTGTGGATCTAATATAAGTAGCAAACAATGACTTCATAAATCTGTTTATACAATCTATAGTTCTATAACTTTCATTAACCAATTCATTAGTTTAATTAGGTAAACACAAAGACAGATCTACCCATATACCCAGGTCCTTAAATGAATCTACAGTTTCAATCACTGTGCACTGTGTTAAGTGTTCACATTTCAGTTTATGTCTCCCAAATCTCATATGCTTATTTTTTGATGTATTTATCACCATATTATTCTCCCATGTGCAAATGGTCAATTTGGGCAAGTTCTTTTGCATATCTGTTACTCATGTAATCAGTTTGTCCATTTTTAAATCATCCACATACAAACTGCAGAACACCTCAGATGAAAAAGAGAGAGCTGAAAGATGCAATCTAAACTAGTATGGGCTTAGGATAGATCCCTGTGTGACACCCTGACAGTAACCTTGATTTTCATCTGTCTAATTGCTGTATAATAGTTGCCATATCCTATCTTTAAACCATGCAACTATTCATCTTATAAAGAGTGCATCAGTACCTCATTGTTTTATTTTATTGATCAGTGTTTTGTGTTTGATCCTATCAAATGTTGAAATTAAATCTATATAAATGACATTACAGCACACTTTTCCATTCATGTTACTATATTGTTATAGAAAATTATGTTATGGGTGTTAATAGATCTGTTTTCAAAATATGATGGTGATACATAGTGTCAATACTCAACCTTTACAATTCTGACTATATTTTATCCAATATAACCTTCTCCATTATTTTTCTACAAAATGAAAGTAAATTTATGGATCTGTTAACTATGGGTTTGCCATGCTTCACTTTCCCTTAAAGACAGTTTTATTCCTAACCCTCTCCCTATCTACTCACAGTGTTCAGGTCTTGGTGGTGTGCTACGGCCACAATTGCTTTTCTAGTTGCTGTTTTTTGGGTTTTGCTGCAAGTAATACTGTGACAGACTATTATAGTGCCTACCAGCCAGCAAGCAAGCAATCTCAGTGGCCAAACCTAACAGGACATACCTCGACAGCACCACAACCACATCCAACTCTCACCTGCACACCCAGACAAACAACAAACCAAAGCAAACCTTCAGTAACTTAATCAAGCAATCTCAGTAGCCAAACCTGACAGAACATACCTTGATTGCACTACAGCCACATCCAACTCACTCCTCCACAACCCTGACAAACAACACAGCAAAGGAAACCTCCAGTAACCTATGTATTGCTTTTTCTAGTAGCATATTCTAAATAAGGCCAAAAGCACATCATCGAACCTAGTATCGCAGTAGCCCTATTACTTCCCAGCTCTTCCACTCTGTTAGTTGTCTGTCTAATTTTGATCTATACCATGCAATAGCTTCAATAATTGTATCCCCTTATCCCCCTCCATAGGTAATTTGCCTTATCCATTGATAACACTCACATTTTTCTCTCTAAATTCAGTTAGTTGTCAGTCTATCTTTATAAGTATACAAACCACAAAAAGAACAGCACCAACTAAAACGAAAAACACAACCACTGTGGGTAAAGGAACACTGAATTTATTACTGTCACAGATTTAGAGCTTTCATCTGCTCAATGTTTGGACTTCTTCAGAATTTGTACCACAACCACATCCAACTTGAACCTCCACAACCCAGACAAACAACAGAGCAAAGCAAACCTCCAGTAACAATGTATGTTTATACTGCTTTTTCAAGTAGCATCTTGTAAATAAGGTCAAAAGCACATCACAGAACCTAGTATCGCAGTAGCCCTATTACTTTCCAGCTCTTCCACTCTGTTAGGTGTCTGCCTAATTTTGTTCTATACCTTACAATATTTTTTGATAATGTTATTCCCCTCCATCAGTAATTTGGCTTATCCATTGAAAACACTCCCATTTTTCCCTCTTAATTAAGCTACTTGCCAGTCTATTTTTGTAAGTATAATTCAAGCTTCCCCATCCACTTTCCTACAGCATTTCCTAATTGTTTTTCTTGGTCTTGGTACTTTCTGTTCCTGTTCCTCTGGCATACTGCCAAATAGTATTAGTGACCACTTGCCAGCCTTTATAGTACATAAAACTACTTCAGTACTAAGTAAACACCAATTTGAGCAAACCAGAGATCTTTCTCACTTCCACCCTATCACCTTTAATGAAATCTTACAAAGTTTCAACTGGGCAGCATTAAAATCTCTCTCTCTTGGATGCTGTTGAATTCCTCAATTCAACATTTCCTAGAATCTCAAATAGTTTTTTCCCACGTCATCAAAAAAGAGTAAAGGCTAATTATGTCAGCTGGCTTACCAAACCCTCAAAGCAAATCATAACCAAAAGGGACAAAGCTTGTTAAGCTTGGCAAAAAATTAAAATCCTTCTGACCTCATTCAATACAAACAACTATGCAATCAGATAAAATGACTAGTCATTATAAACAAAAAAAAATGCTTCCAAAGTCTTCTTGACCAACATAAACAAAACCCAAAGAAGTTTGGAGGTGCAATCAATTTCCTCCTTCATCTAGGCTCAAATAATAATCCTTGCCCTAATCGAGATAAAACACCAAACGAGAGACCTCACTTTTTAACTCATATTTTATTGACACCATAGCTAAACTCACCACCTCCTTCCCACAAATAAAACTCAACCCAGCTGAACCATCTTCATCATACTCCTCTACATCCTTTCTATCTATTTTTCCTCTCACCTATACCAACATCTATTATAAAAAAAAAAATCCTTCTTAAACTCAAACCTTGTACTAACACACCAGACAACTTACCGTCAGAATTCCTACAACTATCTGCATATCCTATCAGCATATTCTTTAATAGATCAGTTCAGGAGTCCCTTGTACCACATATCTGGAAAAAAGCATATGTCCTTCCATTTCATAAAGGTGGCAACAACTCTGACATCCCCAGTTTTCAACCAATTATATTCTCTCTACCATCGCCAAAAAATTAGAAAAATGTGTTCACATTCAGCTTCTAATCATCTGGTTACAAACCAATTCCTTTCTCCCACTCAGCACAGTTTCAGGCCAGGTCATAGTAGTAGCACAGCTCTCATTTCCTGTATGGACACTGTAAATAGGGCTTGTGATGCTGGTTACATTGTCTCTTCACTTCTCCTTGACCTCTTGAAGGCCTTCAGTATGGTATCCCATCCCCTTCTTCTCTCCAGACTCTCCAAATTAGGTATCTTATTCTAACCCTAAAATAATTTTCAATCTACCTCACCAATGGGCAATAATCTACCAAATGGCAACACTCCTTCTCACCTTTCCTTAACACAACTACAGGTGTACCCCAAGGGTCAATATTGGGACCCCTCCTATTTAGCATATTCATTAACAACTTCCATACCTCTCTTACTCAAAGCACTGTCATCAAATATGCAGATGATTCTACAATCATGTGTGCTGCCAAATCCACATCTGAGCTACAACATTTTCCCCAAAATGCCTTTACATCAGTGGAAACTTGGATGTCCAATAATCATCGAGCTCTATACCCCAATAAAACTAAACTCCTAATATTCACTGCAAAAAACTACCCCTTAATGAGAATGAATTATCTCTCCACTCCCAAAACAACACTATCTTTGAAGTTGCTCCAAGTACTAAACTGCTAGGTGTCATCATAGATAAAAAACTACCATTTGACCTCCATACCAACAGCAACAACAAAAAAAAGACATCAAAAATTGGGTATCCTCTATAGACACAACTACTTCCTTAATCTCACTGCAGAAAAGGCTCAAGGCTCATTCTTTCTGCTACAATCCCTCTTATATGGTGCCCCTATCCTTATCAATATCCAGCCCTCCCTGAAAACCAAAATTGACTCAGGCTACAGTAAGGTTGCTAAATTTGTAACAAATGCAAAATTTTCAGCCCACCACTGTTCATCACTACATCATCTAAATTGACTCAAACTTCCACACTATCTCACTTATCTACAATTAACTACTGCACATACATTTATATATAAACCATCAATTTGCCCTTCTCTTCCTTACTGACTATGTATCACCCAAATAGACCTCTTAGATTTGAAAATAAATTGTTGCTCCAAGTAGAAAAGCATAGTTTCTCAGGTGGTCAGATACTCTACTCTTTTACTTTCTCAAAGCTATGGAACTCCATCCCACCTTCAATCAGAACCACCAGAAATCCTACTCTCTTTAAGAAGTCCTTCAGACAATACCTCTCCTCTATCTGGCTATGCACATGTGCCAGTACAATACTCTCCAAAACCTGGCTCCTTCCGCTATAACCCCATACCTTATTCCATCTCTACACTTGTATAATTTTTCCATCTCTCACTTACGATAACTGACTGCATTTGCCTTGGTCTCCCTGCTACCCATGCCAACAAACCTCCTACAGTTAATAATCATACAACTGATACTCTATTAGTGCAATGTTATTAAATGTATTAACAGAGTTATACAATGTAAATATGTACTGTGTATGTAAATAATCTGTACTGTTGTGCTCATACTATTCCAGCATTGTGACTGCATATACTCTGTACTGTGTGTTATTTCATGTATGTATTGTTTAATCTATGTGGAGCTTTTCTCCCTAGGCATCCACTGAAAATGGGCTCACCTAGGTACAGTGGACCTTTCCCGGTAAGCAAATGCAAGCAATAAATAAACAGATGTATGTCTCTTATCTTCAGGAATCTCCCCATATTTATATGATTTAGTTGTTGTTGTTGTATCTTTCGGCTTTTCCCAGTTAGGGGTCGCCACAGCGAAACTCCGGTCCACTAATGATTGGCAATAAATTTTTACGTACCGAGTTGCCAGCTCTGACACACAACCTTCAATGAAGGTACGCCCATTCACGCATGTCTCCGCACAGAAGAAGCTTTAGCTGAGAATCGAACAGGACAACGTCATACTGTGAGGTGACAACGCTACCGCAGCACCACCACCGCAGTCTTTTTAGTAAATAACCAATATAATTCTACTGTAATGTCATGCTGAAGTGTGTTTAGGTCATTATCACTAATGCCATCTCCTCCTTGTACTTTGTTTGGGTCCAGTTTGTATAGTTCTTTTTCAATACAATCTAATTTGATTTCAGTGTCTGGGGTTACCTGGATGTCACTAGGGCAATTATCACTCCCTTTGTGGGGCCAAACTGCTTTGCATAAGATTTTGTAAATGTATCTTTAATCTGTTGAATCTGAGAATAAATGTTACAATCTACACACAGTTTATCAGTCTGTATGTCCATACTCCTACCACTTCTTATATATCTATAAACAGGTTTCCTGTCAACAACTTTATATACATTTTCTTCGAGTTATTCTTGATCTTGTCTCATACTATGTTTAATGCGTCTGTCAAGCTTGTTTATTTCAATTTTCAAAGTTATGGTTTAACCTCTTTTCCATTTCTTGTATGTCTTGTCTCTCACCTTAATCAAGTGCCTTGTTCATATGCAGATATATCCTCCTGATGATATATGCCTAGATCCTGATGTTAAACATGTTTTTGATTTTTGTTTTTTTGCATTAAAACAATATCTTTTTCAAATGTTTTCACAATTCTGCAGTTTTTCCATTGATTGCTTCACTCTAATTAGTTTTGCATAGTGACTGTTTTGCTTCCATATAATATATTCCATATAATCAGTTATTAATCTTCTATGCATTTGTTTGGATTTCGAGTTTGGCAGAACTATCTACCAACAAATTCACCTTTATAATTCAATGACTTCTGCACATCAACAGTGGCAAACTTGATATGAAGTAACAGTAATTTCTTTAGGAACACAAAAATGTCTACATATATTCTATTCCTTGGTTGGCTTGTTTACCGTCTGTAGCAATTGTTGTTTCTGAACATATCTTGTAAATAATTTCCTTACAAATGATGTTAAATCAATATAATTCCACTATTGTTCTTCCTTCCTGTGTTACGTGCAAGAAATGTACGAATTCTTGTAGGTCATCAGCACTTGACTTTGGTGGTCTATACACACAAACAGTTGTTATATGTTCCAGGGATATCTTTACTGCCACAGTTACACAATGTACATTATTAGTGTTATCATTTAACGTGATAATCACAGGTCTCATAGCAATCTTTAAACTCTATCATAATACCTCCACCTGAATTTTTTGTTAGAATGTCTGTTACAGTAAAAACATTTATACCCAGACAGAAACGGTTTCCAGACATTGCTCTTTAACCATGTTTCACAAACAATAACAACATTAATCGTATTGAAACATAGCACATTTTCCAATAAAAATAATTTTATTAATGATCCTGGAATTAACAACCATCAGTGATAAATCAAATATTGCTACCTGTGAACTGTTAAATTTTTGAAGCCATCTAGCTGGTACACTGAAGGCTGGAGCAAAAACGGTATGAAGACATAAATCAATCGTCAGAAAAAACAGACTTTAATGCAGCAAAGCTTTCTGTTAAACAACCTTCCTCAATGCGCATTGAGGAAGGTTGTTTAACTGAAAGCTTTGCTGCATTAAAGTCTGTTTTTTTCTGATAGCGGATTTGTGTCTTCATAAACTGTTAAATTTTTGACATGGCAAAAATCCTGCATTGTGTTTGTCAAATATTGCAAAATATTTGCTGCAAAAATTTTCTTCCCTGATCTTGACAGGTATATGCTATCCTGTCTAAATGCACATGCCCAGAATTAGGCTCAGATGTTCTACACTTTTCCATTTTTGTAAATTGGACTTTTTTGTGTAGGTATTCGCCCAAAAACATATTTTCACTCACAGTGATCGGACTCTCTTTTTCTACATTCATCCCTAGTTTGGTACCTATGTTTCTAATGGACACAGGTAATCTGTAAACGGCTCATCCCTCAGGCCCATGCTTACAGAACCTGTCAGAGATTTGGGATGCATGGCTAGGCTTAAAAAGGCCATTGGTCATTAGCCTAGTAAACACCTATGAGCCTATGAGCATATATGTGATTTTTGAAAAATAAGTCCTCACACCTGTATAATTTATGCCATCTAAGAGGGCTGTAAGTTCCCACAAACAGTCAGAGTGCCTTGTGGATTAGATCATTTGTAACAGCTTGAATAAAAACAGATCCATACTTCCTTGCATTAAGGTGCTCTAAGACCTTTCTTACATCTTCTAATTTGGATCCTGGCAAGCATAACACTATTCAATGTTTATCATCTTCTGTGCCAATGTAAGTATCAGTTCTTCTAATAACTCACTTTCCAATTACAAGAATATGTTTTCTGACCAGATGTAAAGCATCTTAAACTTCTAATTTAGTAATATCTGGTTTATCACTTGCTACAAAGGAATGAACATCTTCAACACTAGTTTTATTAATCCCATTGTTGTCCTTGCGTATTACATTTGAAAGCATACAATTCTCATCCAGCAAGCTTTGTACATCCACAGCTTGAGCCATGTTGTCAATTTCTGTCTTTCTCATCTTTTTTCTTACAGCAATGTTCTTCAGTCCTTCCATGTTCAGTTTTGATTTCTTCCTTTTCACATAACCCCTTGCCTCTTTTTTTCTACTTTCTCTTTTGGAAGAATGATGTCTTTTTTCTGTAGACTGAAGATTTTCTGGTATAAAAATGTTATCATTCCCTGTAATCAGTGTATTACTCAACAAAGCAATGCCCTTTTAGTATGTTTTCTTTTTGCTTTATAGACATTAATCAGTTTTTCTTCCTTAATTGTTGTGAACGTCATGCCTTTTTCTTTTTCCTTTTCATCTATATGCTATCAGTCCTCAGATCGCTCAGTACTTGTATCCAGAATTCCAAAGTTGTCAGTGGTATTATCTTGCTTGATAGTGGTTGAGGGATTTTTACTGACAATAGACACTTCTTTCCCTAAATGTCTTCTATTTACTCTTTGCCTAATATTATTCATTTCACCAGTTCATTAATTAATATATTTAACAACAGTTCTCCAAGCTGTACCAATTGCACAAGTGTAATTGTTATCAGTAAGTCTAGATTTACTACAAATATCTAGCTTATAGCATGATAAACACAGATCAGCAGTGTTATCAAGCGTTACCTTTAAATATACATAGCATTTAGTACACTGTACAAGATATTTGTGCTTTAGCAAATGTTTAATAGCATACTCATGTAAGGACTGTATTTTCAACTGCAAATGAATAAAAAATTTTGAAACAAAATGATAATAAAAATCAGTTATCACAGAATTCACATATATTTTAAATCAACTTCTATGAAACTAACACAAACAATATATAATTACATATTAAATTAAGTAGAACAAAATCATTGCTCTGACCATACCAGTTGTGAAAGTCATATAAAAGCTAGAATTACTTTACATTGTGAGGGAATGCTTGCAGTAGCTTCTGCTCACTACCACTTGTAGTCACACCCCTTTTTAACTAGTAAAAATCAATAAATTACAAACCAACACAGGTTGTTTCAGATACGTTTTGGGTTGCACTTTCTGCAGTGTGAATGAATTTATAGCGGACTAGGTTCCATAAGATGGTTTGAGTTTCCTGTCTAAAACCTATCCCTTTCTAACAACAAACCATGAAATTTAGAGATAAAACAACAACATATAAATTAAAGCAAATCTCCTTGTCTACAAGCTATCCATTTCTTTCTACAAACAGTGAAAAATAGTAGTTAAAATAAAATATAAATCAACTAAATATTCTCTTACCAGGAAATTGCAGAATCAGAAACCAACATACATTTGTTAGATAAGCTCTGTGTTATAGCCTGAATATGTTACAAAGCAGAGATTAAAGCTGATACGAGGAACTAATAAGAAGAAAATTCTTATGAAATGGGTAAACATCAAAGGAATACAGTTAGAGGATCTGAAAAATGCACAGATTGACTAGAATTCTAATATTTCTACTAAACTAAACAGAACATTTAAAAGCAGCAAATTCCAAGCAGACATCTGTACCAAAAATGAAGTTTTAGAATAAAAGAAAAAACTACCAATGTAGTAAAAGTGGAGGAAATGCATCTATTCAGAGTCCTAAACCTATTTCTGTCAATTTAAAATAAAAAGAAAAAAATCAAGGTGTATTTTATTCACAACTCTGCAGCCTGGCCTGCTCTGTCAATAAGCCTTGGGCTCCATTTGAAAGCAAATAATTATATGGCTCCCTGCTACACTTTTAAAAACACAAAATAAACAAGGGTCATAGTTTTATTTTCTTTCTTTGAGTCTGCACTTACTTTTTTTAGCCACTTAGATTTTCTTCGGCCACGGTGGTGCAGCGGTTAGCATTGCCGCCTCACAGCAAGAGGTTCTCTGGTTCGATCCTCAACTGGGGTGCCTTCTGTGCAGAGTCTGCATGTCCTCCCTGTGGTTGTGTGGGCTCCAGGTGCTCCGGTTTCCTCCCACATCCTGAAGACATGCTGTAGGTGGACTGGACATTCCAAAGTGGCCTTAGGTGTGAGTGTGTGTGCCTTCTGTGGAAGGCTGGGTGCCGGGCTGGCACCTTGGCACCGTAAAACTCCACTGCCAATCATGAGTGGACAGGTGATCTGCTGTGGCGACCCCTAACCGGGAAAAAGCCGAAAGAAGAAGAAGATTTTCTTTCGGCAGTGGCTTTTCAGTTTTTGCAATTTAATTGCTGCTTTGATTTCCTGTTTTGAGAAATTAAAAAAGACGAAAGGAAAAGGAGAAATCCACAAACTGCAAAATGACAAGTCCACAAACATTTATTGTGTTAGCGCTTTCATGCACCACAAATACGTGCACTTCTTAAGACACTTAAACTGGCAACACTGAAATGTTAAATAATAATGAGTAATGACATTACTAAGGCATTAAAACTATTAAACAATTAATTAAATAAACCTACTCCAAACAAATAGACATAAAAGGGATGTTCAAATGCGGCAGATGTAAATATTGTAAATATATATTAATAGGACCTTCCTTTGACATTAATGGTTTTCAATATTCCATTGACGACAAATATAATTGTGAAAGTCAAGGTATTGTTTACTTGGCTAAGTGTAAATTGTGCCCTGTATTTTATTTGGGTAAAACTGAGCGTCAACTCAAACAACTCATATATGAACACTTATATGCTATATCTAGAGGGATTCAGATGAATGCATTGGCAAGGCATATTAGTGAGTTTAACACACACAGTTTTCAATTTGTTGTGGTGCAAAGTGTTCCCAAGAATCCTAGGGGTGGTCCTTGGCATCTCAGATTAGAAGAACAGGAATTGTTATGGCAATTACACACTAATGCGCATGTCTATCCAGGAATTAACGATATTTATTCCATTAAATGTTTGCTCAGATTAAGAGCTTTGGAACGTTAATCTTTATATTTTTACATATATTTATATATATTTTTATATATATGTATATTTTAAATTACGGTTATATTGTCTGAGATATATATGTTTTTATATCATATATCACACATTGATAATGTGTTTTATTTAATGGGTTGGAGAGTGTATTTTTAATTTAGGTGTTACAAGTGTCAATTTTTTAGGGAATTATGACACGTATTTTAAGGTGTTGAATTTTTTGGCATTGTATTTTCTATTTGATTGGAGTAGGTTTAGTTAATTAATTGTTTAATAGTTTTAATGCCTTAGTGACGTCATTATTCATTATTATTTAACATTTCAGTGTTGCCAGTTTAAGTGTCTGAAGAAGTGCACGTATTTGTGGTGCATGAAAGCGCTAACACAATAAACGTTTTTGGACTTGTCATTTTGCGGTTTGTGGATTTCTCCTTTTACTTTGGTGTTTTTTAAGTTGTTTTGGTTCGTATTTTTTCATTGTTTTGAGAAATTGTAGCCCTGAAGCTTTGGGGTGGCCTGAGAATATGCGTTTCCAGAGGGGAAAAAAAATTCAACACTTGGGTTTTGGATTTCACTGCATTTTTATTGATTGTTTTGCTTCATTGACTGGAATTTAATACACAACTCTTTAGCCTGGCCTGGTGTTTCAATAAGGCTTGGGCTACATTTGCAAGAAAACAATTACTTGGCTCTCTGCTGGTGTTTTAAAAACAGAGAAATACGCAATGAAAGTAATTTCATCTTCTTTCTTTTTTTCTGCATGCAGTTATATTTTTTAGCCATTTAGGTCTTCCTTCTTTAGTGTCTGTTCTGTGTTTGCAATTTACTTGCTGATTTGATTTCATGTTTTGAGAAATCTGCAGGCCAAAAGTTTTTCCCATCCACCCATTTCTTGTTGTGCATTTTTAACTTTGTGATTTTTGAATTGCAGATACCCTAAATTTATCTTTAGAAGCCCTTCACCATCTTATCTCATCTATTCATTCTACTGGACACTGAAAGATCAAACTGGGAAGGCCTTCCACTTAGACTCTTAAAGCCTGCATTAGCCTCTATTTCATATCACCCCAATCAGTTAGTGCACACTAGAATATTTAGACTTTTATTCTTTCCTTTCCAGTTTATTTTTGAAATCTGTAACACCTGGAACTAGAATACCAATCACTGAAGAGCTTGGGGACTGCCTTTTAATAATCAATTTGAGATTGGGGCTTATATTTTACTCCTAATGTACTTGCACCTCATTATTTAACTGATCATTAGTGCTTTATTGCATTTAAAGAGGATTTAGGGACTTTTGGTAAAAAATTCCAGCCTTCTTTAAGTGTTTCTAAACTGTTTGCATTAAATCAACTTGATTGTTGGATGATCTACTCATACGTTGTTTTGTTGTTGCATTGCACTTGAGGACTCCTTTTTGCTTTGTTTTTACATTAAGAGGACAAGGTTGTCCATTTTGTGGCATAAGATATTTGCCTGGTCTTTCTGAGTTGAGAAGCACTCCAGAAGAGCTCAACAAGACGTTGTTTATTTGCCAGAAAGCTCAGGATTAGATTTCAGTTTCTTTTCTGATACTATGAATTAGGATTTTTTTTGCCACCCTGTACTACATTTCACAGAGCTCAGCAAAACGTGGCATCCTTGCCTGTGATTGAAAAGTGTTTCCCTGTATCCACTACCATCCAGACAAAGATACGTTATTATATTTGATTTTCTGCAATTGCAGTTCATTTTTTTTAACTGATTGCTACTTTTTTACTACATTTAAAGAGCATTACATTTTCTTTTAACTGAAAAATCACATGTCTTCTCTAAGTGTTGCTTTCTAAACTGCCTACTTTTAAATCCCCTTGCTGTAAGCTGATCTACTCAGGGAATACATTGTTTTGTTGTTGCATTGCACTTGGGACTTTTGGTAAAAAATTCCAGTCTTCTTTAAGTGTTTCTAAACTGTTTGCATTAAATCACCTTGATTGTTGGATGATCTACTCAGGGAATACGTTGTTTTGTTGTTGCATTGCACTTGAGGACTCCTTTTTGCTTTGTTTTTACATTAGGACAAGGTTGTCCATTTTGTGGCATAAGATATTTGCCTGGTCTTCTGAGTTGAGAAGCACTCTAGAAGAGCTCAACAAGACGTTGTTTATTTGCCAGAAAGCTCAGGATTAGATTTCAGTTTCTTTTCTGATACTATGAATTAGGATTTTTTTTGCCACCCTGTACTACTTTTCACAGAGCTCAGCAAAACGTGGCATCCTTGCCTGTGATTGAAAAGTGTTTCCCTGTATCCAGTACCATCCAGACAAAGATACGTTATTATATTTGATTTTCTGCAATTGCAGTTCATTTTTTTTAACTGATTGCTACTTTTTTACTACATTTAAAGAGCATTACATTTTCTTTTAACTGAAAAATCACGTCTTCTCTAAGTGTTGCTTTCTAAACTGCCTACTTTTAAATCCCCTTGCTGTGAGCTGATCTACTCAGGGAATACATTGTTTTGTTGTTGCATTGCACTTAAGAGTTCCTTTTTGATGTATTTTACCTTTAGAGGGCCAAATCATCCATCTTATGGTAGAAGGTGTTTTCTGGTCTTTCTGAGCTGGGAAGCACCCCAGAAGAGCTCAATGTGTAGTTGTTTACTGGCCACAGGCTCAGGAGTTAGATTTCAGTTTCTTTCTGATGCCATAAATTAGGCCCATTTGCATGGAGCTGTCCACTTGGTAGTGCCCTTTAAAGATGGAAATGCTTGGACAGTAATGTTTACCTATGTAACTAGTATTGGGACTGTAACCTATAACTTAGTTAGGCAATGCATGGAGTTAAGCTTACAGCAGCTAGCTTGTGCATCTAACAGCACTAATACAATATGTTAGCACTATCTAACTCTAGTCCCTAACCCTAGAGTCCACCCTAGGAGACTTCTGTATAATGCAGTCTTCAAAGCATACCCTAATACAGACCTGGGCAACATGGATATGTGATTTGCAAATACCTCTATAGCCAGTTTAGTAGATATGAGCATCTTTTAACAATGTAGCAATTTTCTTATGTCCATAAACAACCTTTTAATCCTTAAAGAAACTAACAGAGTATGAGAGAGATGTACATACATAATTTTCTTCGGGTAAAAATCTTACTTACAAAAAAGTTTGTCTGGAATGCATGCACTACATTCACCACACATAGTGTTCACCTCACACATAAACCATATTTTGCTGAGACACTAAAAAGCAATCTTCTAAAACCTCACAGACCTCCTAATCTTATAAACAGCAATGCCTATCCTCACCAATGTCTAAAGGACATGCCAAAAGCAACACCAAACACCACACATATAGCTACACCCAACGGACCCCCAAGAATGAAGCCCATAAGGCAAACACTTTTCTCAGGACTCTTGTCGTTGTGAGACTCCATTGTATGAGACACAAATGCCCCCCTCAACTAACAGTTAGTTGCTTGTCTAGAGCCAGGATCCACCAGGTTACACATTTACTCAAGTCAATGGAATACAGGTACCAATATGTGGGTGTAAATGACCTGAGATGTACTTGGACTATATATGAAGAGAAATGTTATGGCTCTCTCTGAATATGTGTCAGACAGGTACATGCTTTGCATTGAGCTAAATTCTACCTTCACCAAAGAGGATGACCATACCTCTCAACTGTTCAGATTTTCACAGAATATCCAGGTTTTGCCTCATATTTTTGGTCCAGTTTTCATAAAGTTGTGGTTTTCTGGCAAATATGTGGCAAATCAATAAAGACTGACATTATAAAATAATGACAGACATTTGAGTGTCAGACTCCGTGCCCTTCAGAAAATTCATGCTAATGCAAAACGTGTTAGTCTATCAAATTTCTAAGGTTGTAAGAACAATATTTAAAAATTGTCCCTGTTTTTGGGCCTTTGTCCCACTTTTATTTATGGCTTTGTCCAGATTTCCTGCTCTAAGAGGATCATAGGTATGATGATGCCACAGTATGAACAAAAATGATTGACTTTAACAATTGGATTAATTTTTGGTTTCATTCCAGGGGGATTCAATATTTATCAACATGGGAGGACGTGATTAATAGACTGTGTTAATTTGCCAAGTATGATCTGCACTTGTCCCTCTTGGACTTCCAAATATTGGTTAAAGCTTTACCCAACCCCTTAGAGCCTTTTTAGGCAATTCCAGATTGTCAAAATTACCAACACAGCAAACAAAACTCAAAGGAACCTAAAGATTTCAGTGCTCAGTGCTAGGAGTCTTAACAAGAAGCTCCATATCCAACAAGCTCTCCCCACTCTGGAGAATACAGACATCTATAAGCAGCAGAAGGTATTCCAGCAGTCCAAGGCGTCAGTGACTTCCACACATTTAAACCATTGGCTGTACAGACAAGGTCTAAAGGTGGAGTTCAATCTACATTACCAACAAGTATGCCTCTAGGTTGGGTAAACAGGATCATGCCCTAGAGTTCAACCATGTGCAAATCACCATACACAAAGATGCTTATATCCTAGCAAGCCATAGTTCACCAACTATGCCTCAAGACTCCCATAACACATACCTAATACCTAGACCTGTTGGTGGCACTCATCATCCTTACCATTCAGCCAAATACCTGATTCAAGGGAGATTTCAATTACTCCTCTATAGACAGTGAAACATACACTGCCTTTGACTTGGACTTTATTAACACAAATATAATTGACCAGATAGTGGACACTCCAGCCAGAGGTTCAAATATTCCGGACCTAGTACTCAGCAAAGCTCTCTTCATCCAAGATTGAACTAGACAGTCAAGAGGAGAAGGTAAACACTTGCACCACATCACACTCATCAATAGTCCCTGAAAACCTACACCACCAAAACACACACATAGAAACACAAAACACACACCTACATTCGCGGAGGCTCTCAAAAAAAAAATCTACCCAAGCAACAGGGACCTCCAAAGCAGAACCGCAAACAACCCCCCCAACACAACCCAAATGACACATAGCCCAAAAACTTAGTGTGCCACTCAACCACAGCCCGTAAGGCATATAAACGTACCCAACACTCTAGTCATAGGTGACTCTATAGTCAGGCACACTGATGTTCCACTCACCAGGCTAAACAAGGAGAAAGTTACTGTCAGCCACCTGTCAAGTGCCAGGATCCACCTCATAACGCATGCACTCAGGTCACTCCACAGCAAGTACAAATATGACTCTGTCATTGTCCATGTTGGTGTGAATGACCTGAGACGTACCTCCCTGCACTATATGAAAAGAGACATGGAGAAGCTTTCTGATCTTGTAGACCAGGCAGGTATGACCCTAGCACTGAGTAGCATCCTGCCATAACCCAGAATGATACCACAGTATAAGGACAAAATGATTGACTTCAACAATTGGCTAAGCTTCTGGTGTCATTCTAAGGGGATCCAGTATCTGTCTGCCTGGGATGACATGATCGACAAACCATGATGTTTGCCAGAGATGGCCTGCACCTGTCGCCCTTGGGATTCTGGATACTGGCTAAGGCTCTTGCCACCCCTATAGTGCCTTTTTTAGGCAGGATTCAAATGACAAATTCACCACCGTAACAGGTACAAGCAAGCAAAATCTGAGGGTAATGCTACTTAATGCTAGAAGTCTAAATCTCAAAATGCACTCACTCGAGGCACTCCTTAAAATGGAGAAAATCGACATCTGTGCAGTGACAGAGACCTGGTTCAAAGCTCCATAGAGCACCCCTGCATTACCAGGCTATAAATCATACCACATCTTTCAGCCACTTAACCTGGATCGAAGCACTAAAGGCGGAGGCATGTCCATATTCATTAAGGCTATACACACCTCCAGGCTAGTTGCTCGACATAATACATCTGAAATTATCCAAGTGCAACTAACTCTGGGCAAGACCGCAATGCAAATTGTAGCTTGCTACAGATCCCCCAGCATGTCCCAGGATTCCCAATCCACATTTCTTGATACACTGGAAAACATTAGGGTACGACCTAACACCCTAATAATGGGCGATTTCAACTACCCCACCATTAACTGGGAAAACTACTCGTGTACCAACTCTTGTGCTCAACGTTTTCTGGAATTCATAAATTCCAGTGCCTTGGATCAACTTATCCACATCCCCACCAGGGGCAGCAATATCCTAGACCTGGTCATTACCAACATGGGCAACCGGTGTTCCACACTAGAGGTCAATTCCTTGTTGTTCAGATCTGACCACAAGCAAATCACTCTAAACATCCACATCCCACCCCACCTCCCATTAGAGAAATCACTGTAAAAAATTTCTCCAAAGCCAACTTCACGCTTATTAAGACAGACATGGCAAACTTCATGCTGACGGATAATAAGAGATACAACTGCTGAATCCGATACAATTGCACTTTATAAGCACTTAACAAGATTGCATGGATCGTGCAATCCCTAACAGAACCAAGATGCTATCCTCCAAAAAAAGGAAGCCTATCTGGTGATCCTCTGCTATAAGCAAACTCTACAACAGAAGAAAGAAACTGTTGCAAAAAAGAGTAAAATCCCATGATTGGAGGAACTCCATGGTCAGCCTCAGTAAGAAGCTGAGATCCTTCATAAAATCCTCCAAAGCTAGTTAAGAAAACAAAATCACCACTGATTCTAAAGACAACCACACAGCATTCTATAGCTATGTCAAGAATCTCAATGGCAACACTCAGATCTGCTCTGAGTTACAGCACAATGGCACTCAATATACAGAACCAACTGATATTGCCAATATTCTGGCAGATAGGTTCAGTGCTAACTTTACCCATCTCTCATCCCCTAAAGGGCCCATCTCTATACCGGAAGAATGCAAAGTACCTGTAATCACGGCTGCACAGGTAAAAAACACACTCTCCAAAGCCAAGAACACAGCATCCATGGGACCTGACAACATCCCAGGCTGCGTTCTACATGAACTACAGAACGAACTGGCACCCCACCTAAGTACCATGTTCATTCATAGCCTTACCTCAGGCTTTGTGCCCACTGAATGGCGCACAGCAATGGTTATCCCACTCCACAAAGGGGGAGCCACCACGGACCCTGGGAACCACTGCTCCATTAGCCTGACAAGCCTGGTATGCAAGGCTATGGAGCGTATCATCATGGAACTTATAAACAATGACATTGGTAATCTCCAAACACTGGACCCTACCCAGTTTGGGTTAGTAAAAGGCAAATAATGTCTCCTAACCCTGACAGACTTCTATGAAGTGGTCACCAAAGCCATAGATGAGGGTAAGGTGGTTCACACAGCCTATCTAGATCTCGCCAAGGCTTTTGACACCATCTCCCAGTCTGGAATTATAGACAAACTCACTAAACTAGGTGTAAATCCCTATGTCACAAGATGGGTTGCCAACTGGCTCACTGACAGAACCCACACTGTGAAAGTAGCAGACTCTAAATCCAACTTCAGACCAGTGACAAGTGGACTACCACAGGGATCAGTCCTAGGTCCTCTCCTGTTTGGTATCTACTTGGCTGAAGTACAGGCTAACACAGAAGGTCTTTGGCTAACAAAGTTTGCAGATGACTGCAAACTAGGAGCCATAATCAAAACTCCTAACGACATGTGGACATCCTACAAAAGGGCCGCACTGAGACAGATGCCTGGAGTCAAAGCCATGGCCTCAAGCTCAATGCCAAAAAGTGCATTGTTTTCCTTTTTGGTAAAAACTCTGTACCCATGAACTATCACATAGGCGGTAGTCTACTTAACACTGAAAGTGTGATAAGAGACCTTGGGACACAGGTGGACAGTAGTCTCTCCTTTGATAATCACATCAC
This sequence comes from Protopterus annectens, assembly GCF_019279795.1. Taxonomy (NCBI): domain Eukaryota; kingdom Metazoa; phylum Chordata; order Ceratodontiformes; family Protopteridae; genus Protopterus; species Protopterus annectens. The sequence continues at coordinate 1,587,397,624 of NC_056726.1, forward strand.
CACAGTAGTCAGGAAATCCTTCTATGTGTCATACCTCATCAGAAAAGGTTTCTCATCCAGGAAAAAAGAGGTCATTGTTCCCCTCTGCTCATCATTCATTAGACCCATTATAGAGAGCAATGCCCCTTTTGGTATGTACCTCACAAGACATCTACAACAACTGGAAAGGCCACAGAAATACCTCACAAAGAGGATTACCAGCCTCAAACAAATGCCCTTCGCAGACCGTCTCAAAAACTCCAGCTTTACTCTGTCGCATATCGCCTACTCAGAGGCGATCTCTGCCAAACATACAAAGCTATGTCAAATCCAGAGCTGTTGGACATGCTCCACATAAAGAAATCCCAATCCCTCCAAGCTACATGCTCTAGGGACCTAAACCTTGTCACCACAGTAAACAGAACATGCTGGAGGGACTTCCCATACTCTGGAACAACTACCTATCTATAGCTAACAAAGCTCCTCATTAGCACTCTTCAAGAAAAATCTTGATGATTGGATGGAAGATAAGAAATTCACCCCGGGGATCACTTCTGTGGCTCTGCTTGACAGGGGCACAGGAAAATAATTTTCTTGGGTGGCAAAAGCCAGGGTACCGTTTGGCTAGCCTTATATAGGCCCTAGGGCCAATAGCCTAGTACCTACCTATGAATCTATGAACCTATAATATGGGAGAATTTTGCCCTCCCACACACACACACACACACACGCGCACACACACACACACACACACACACACACACACACACACACACACACACACACACACACACACACACACACACACACACACACACACACCCACGTCATGTCCTTTCTGTTTCCAAAATCAAAATCAGCTTGTAAAACCCAGCAAAATCTGTAACAGTTAGGAACTATTCTAAAGCAAGCTACATCCTACTAAGTGACAGTTTGTCAAAATTCAATGACCCTGAACCCTGAGTTCACAGCAACCTATGTGGAATGGTTTATAGAAACCCTATACAACCATGTAAATGTATGCATAGAGGCTGCTGTACCTGTCATAAGTAAGCACAAAACAAACCACACTGGTGAAATCCTAACCTTAACAGGAAGGAAAAACAGTCATGGCCAAAACCAGCAAGAGCAACTATCATGCTGAGAAGAGCTCATTAATTAAATTAAACCTGGTGTTAAAGGTAGTAATTAGAGAAATAAAGCCAATTACATGGTCAAGATAGCCTCTCAAGCTAAAGGCAACCACAGGGGCCTTCTACAGCTATGTCTGAAACTTAATGGTAACACACAGCAGTGTGCTGAACTGGTGGTAAATGACATCACCTTCACTAAGCAGAGTGGCATAGCAAATCTGCTGACCGACAAACTCAGATTTAACTTCAGCCCCTCTCCCCCTTGCCTCCCTAAATGAAATCCCTACTAGCATAACTCCCGAACTATTATCATGGAGTAGCTTATGACAGAGCTTGCTAAGATGAAAAAACGCAGCCTCAGTGGGCCCAGTGAATATCCTGGGTTGCCGCCTAAATAGCTTGACACATAACCTATCAGGCCACTTGAATCACTTTTTAACTACAGCCTCAAAACAGGCTATGGACCATGTGGAAGGAGAGCTGCAGCAGTTATCCCACTTCAGAAGGTTGGACCATCAAATGACCACAGAAACTGCAGACCCATTAGTCTGACAAGTCTAGTATGCAAAGCCATGGAATGAATTATCATGGAAATGATCAACAAAGATGTAGGCAACATTCAGACTCTGGACCACCCCAGTTTGGTTTCGACAAAGGAAGATAATGCATACTTAACCTGGTAGTCTTCTTTGAGAGGTTCACCAAAGCAATGGGTGAGGGAAAAAGTGTACAAACCACCTACCTAAACCTGGCTAAGGTGTTTGATACAGTACCCCACTCAGGTATTGTTGACAAACTTACCAAACTAGGCATCTGCTCCTATTTGACATCTACTTGATGGCGCAGTGGTGCAGCAGTAGCGTTGTCACCTCACAGCATGAGGTTCTCCAGTTCCATTCTCGGCTAGGGTGCCTTCTGTGCTGAGTCTGCATTTTCTCCCTGCATTCGTATGGGTTTTCTCCAGGTGCTCCAGTTTCCTTCCACTTTACAAAGACATGCATCTGGAGTGTTTCTCCCCGGGCTTCTGCTGAAAATTGGCTTTGCTCTAAGTTGGACTTTCCTGGTTAACAAATGTTAAATAAATAAAAATAAAATACTTCTCTGAGGTCAAGGTTAATATCAAGGGCCTCTGGCTCACCAAGATTGTATACAACTGCAAACTGGTAGCTATCATAGATTACCCTCATTATCCTTCGAGAAGGTTTAGCACACAAAATGACTGGTGCCAAAGTGATAGATTAAAACTCAAAGCCAAAAAGTGCATTATAGTGCCTTTTGTGAAAAAGTCCACCCAGGTTATTTACTCCATTGATAAGACACACCTAAGAGTTGATCCAGTAGTTAGGGATCTGGGAATATATGGAGACAGTAATCTGACCTTTGATCAACATGTAGCAGTAAAAAATAATCATTCTATGTCTCACAACTTATAACTGAATGTATGGCATCCAGATCCAAATAAGTTATAGTGCCACTTTCTTCATCCTTTATCAGACCCATCATTAAGAACAATGTTCCTTCAGCATGTATTTGACCTGTATATAACACACACAAAGGTTCCTCACCAAGAGAATCCAGGGTAATACATTGTTCATAGGTTAGTACTAGGCTAACTGCCCTTGCAGGGCCATTGTAAGCCTAGCCAATTATCCCTTGTGAGACTCAAACCCTGCACCTTGTGTTTGTAAGGCAAACACCTTAACCGTTAGGCCACCCCTCCCAACCTGTCCTATATAGATCACCTTATAACCTTATCTCTATAATCAGTCTCCTACAGGATAATTGCCATATAAGGCATCCTCAGATCCAGTGTTGATGGAACTTTTACACATCCATAAAACGGATATCACCGGAAATACTAGATCCAAGGATTTAAACTTTGTTTGTGACATAATTAGAACATGCTCGTGAGACAGATATGTATCTCAGAGGATCTCCACACTCTGGAATAAGCTACCCTTCCACATGAAGCAGACTCCATCCCTAACCCTTTTCAAATTAAACCTTGACCACTGAATGTAAATTGAAGATTCAATCCTGGTCTGGCACTCATGTGTCTGACAGACAGAGGCTATCAGTAAATCTTTCCTAACTAACAACCCCCCAGTAAACATTTACCAACCTGTTAACTAACATACCTTCCTATATTCCAAGGGGGCATAATTCAGCTGGATTACATGGTTGCGCTTATAAAGGCCCTGGTAGTCATTAGCGTACTAAAGGCCCTGGTGGTCATTAGCATACTAAAGGCCCTGGTGGTCATTAGCATACTAACGGCCCTGGTGGTCATTAGCGTACTAAAGGCCCTGTTGGTCATTAGCATAATAAAGGCCCTGGTGGTCATTAGCATACTAAATGCCCTGGTGGTCATTAGCATACTAAAGGCCCTGGTAGTCATTAGCATACTAATGGCCCTGGTGGTCATTAGCATACTAAAGGCCCTGGTGGTCATTAGCATACTAAAGGCCCTGGTGGTCATTAGCATACTATAGGCCCTGGTGGTCATTAGCATACTAAAGGCCCTGGTAGTCATTAGCGTGCTAAAGGCCCTGGTGGTCATTAGCATACTAAAGGCCCAGGTGGTCATTAGCATACTAAAGGCCCTGGTGGTCATTAGCATGCTAAAGGCCCTGGTGGTCATTAGCGTACTAAAGGCCCTGGTGGTCATTAGCGTACTAAAGGCCCTGGTGGTCATTAGCATGCTAAAGGCCCTGGTGGTCATTAGCATACTAAAGGCCCTGGTGGTCATTTGCGTGCTAAAGGCCCTGGTGGTCATTAGCATACTAAAGGCCCTGGTGGTCATTAGTGTACTAAAGGCCCTGGTGGTCATTAGCATACTAAAGACCCTGGTGGTCATTAACGCACTATGTTGTGTCTTTTGGCTTTTCCCGATTAGGGGTCGCCACAGCGGAACTCCGGTCCACTAATGACTGGCAGTAGATTTTTACGTGCCGAGTTGCCAGCCCTGACGCACAACCTTCAATGAAGGTACGCCCATTCATATATGTCTCCACACAGAAGACACTCTAGCTGAGAATCGAACATGACAACGTCTTACTGTGAGGCGACAACGCTACCGCAGCACCACCACCACCACAGTCTATGAAAAGGATAATCCAGGCGACAGATATATGAGAGTGAGTTAAAACGTCAAAATGAAGACGATTCTTTTTTAGACCTACCACTTGCAGAGGAAGAGTTCGATAATGGAAGAACATATGCAGAGTATGCTGGAAGCAGCAACTTCCACTTGGAAACAAGCAAATCAAGAGACTCATGTAAATTAATAAAACCTACTGGTGACATATTGTAACTTCAAAATGGCCTACTGGAAGATGATTCTGTAGTGTGATCAAAGGAGTAGTATAGAATGGATATTGAGATATGATTAAGCTCATAGGTAGGAATGCACTCCAGAAAACCATTAATGAGCCCAACCCATATTCCCAAATTGTACTAAAGCAATGTCTGGTTGAGTGACTTGCTCAAGGTCACAGAATATGCAAATAATGGTGGACAGATTTGAACCATGTACCTTTGGCAAAGGAAGTAGCTCATTAATAAATCAGAGCTTTAGTCATCTGTGTTACCTGCCAAAAGTTGAACCTGTTTCTTAACTTTACTTTAAACTAAACTGTTCTCTCCTATAGAGGGTGAGGAAGAATAAAGAAATTGTTTACCAATAGTAGTACCGAAGCCTTGCAAAATGTTAGTTATAAAACATGAACATAGACACGTACATAAAGGTCTCTTGGAAATGGACAGAACTAAGGCATCGGTATTTGTAAGATGATTTTTTTTGCCCAGGAATTTTAAAAGAATAGAGAAATGACATTCATCCAGTCCAGAATGTGAGAAAACATCTCTGCCATTTGGTTTCAAATAGCTAATGGAAATTGCTCCCCTTCTTTCTCTCTCTCTCTCGATATATATATATATATATATATATATATATATATATATATACGGAAGACCAAAAGTCTGAAAATTCAAAAGCTTGAAAATTCAAAAGCCTGAATCCCAAAATACTGAAAATATACATAACACAAAGAATGACAATATTGCAGTACAAGGACACACAAAAACACATACAAGACTAAGGATAGCAGTTTTCACCAAGTATGGGTAGGGGGACAAGCCACCCTGCACACTCCATGTGGGGGCTGTGCCCCCCCTGCTAATTAAATATATCATTTCCAAGATTGCACTTGACAGACAAAAATGGTAAACATACCATCACATGTTTCATGACTGCCTGTTGTAACCTTAGTAATGTTTCCTTTTAACTTGCTATACTATGACACAACTCATGAAAGTGTAGTGAAGTGCAATCTTGGAGTTGATATATTTAAGTAGTAGGGGATGGGGGGGTGCAGGGGGGCTTGACCCCCTTTTTATATCTGGTGGAATGTAATCTGGTTTGTGTTGTCTTCAGTCAGTATATGTATCCTGTGTGTTTTCAGTGTTATGGGATTCAGGCTTTTGAATTTTCAGGATTTTGAATTTTCCCGCTTTTGGTCTTCCGGCTTATGAAATTCATGCTTGTGAAGTGAATCCATATATATATATATATATATATATATATATATATATATATATATATATATATATATATATATATATATACATTAAACATATATATATATATATATATATATATATATATATATATATATAGATAGATAGATATAGATATGTACATATATATATAAATAAATAGTGTGAGTATGTGTATGTATGTGTATGTCTGTATGCAAGAGTTTCTTCTGTTTTCTCTGCTCTTGCAGACTGCTCTGTCATTAAAAGGCAGCAAGCTAAAAGTTCCAGAAATGCAGAAAAAGTTATATAACAGGATGGTATATAATAGGTGCCTGGCAGGATTTTAGTTATTAAACATGAACATAGCCACATGCTTGTAAGTAGCTTGAAAAAAATTATGGTCATCCTGTTCTGAATGTGACAAAACATCTCCACCATCCATGTTCATGAAAACTTTGATTCCGGTGTCTATTACAAATGTGTTATTTGACTATATTACTGTTGACATTGTTGGCAACTTGTTACAAATCGGACAGTAAGTGTCAGTATATCTAAGTTATAGTAGACTATGCTAAAAAATAAATTCAGAAATTATACCATTACATGTGGCTAATGTTAAGTCAATTGCCTAAGAAATGAGGCTTGGCACAAGCCAAGTTGTCCTGGGACATCTTCAATGGGGTGTTAGGTTCATATTAATGGGAGTTCAATGAATTGTGGAGGTGAAAGGGTTAAATGGGGGAGGGTTGATTGGAAGGAAATGAGATAAGGGTGGGAGGAGTTAAGGGATTTAGAGGAGTGTAGCTGGGTAAGTAATCACATTTTGGCATGAACTTGCTAGAGAGCAGGATTACGTCCGAGACAACTGGTAGGAGCTTTGGTGACCAGGTAGGACTTGGGGTAAGTGGTGATGTGAATAATTTGGCAGGCTTGAGGTGAGTAGTGTAGTCATTATGTGGGTGGGAACTGGTGCTGTTTTTGGGGTATTGAGCTTACTGCAGTTAGTTGAGAAGGGGTTTATTGGTGTAGCTGCTTGAAGTACAGGCGTAAAATGAGGTAAAGATGAGTGTTTTGGGATGTGAGCCTCAGGGAAAGTGCAGTAGGCTCTGTGGGGGGGGGGGGTCGCTAGTGCAGGAGGTTAAATAGGTGCTTAGTGCTTTGAATGGTCCATTCCCTGCCTTTGCTTTCATTAAAAAAAAATAATAATAAATAAATAAATAAATTCTGTTTTCTTCACTGGGAGTTATGGACAGGATGTTCATAGACAGGCTTTGGTTTCATTGGTTTCCCGGTTTCGCGGATTTTTCTTAGTGGTTCGATTGCTTGCCTTGGTGGTTCACTGTTTCGTGGGCTTTCTTCATGTCTGCCTTGACGGTGGCCTTTACAGTGGGCCTTGTTGGCAGTAGGGTGAAGTCCTTTATGTAAAGTTGGACACAAAGTTCGGGCACCACCAGGTAAGTGAAGTTGGCATGGAGCGGGCTCAAGGGTTTCTCAGTGGCGTCTGCCTCCAGGCATGTGAGGAGGAGTGCTGGCATTCTTCACATCGGGGGAGAAGTGCGGGTGGAGGCCCAGGTGTGGAGTGTGGCATCTATTCCGGTGGATGGAAGGAGGTGGGTGGTTTCCAGCTGATAGTTAAGAAGTTTGATCGGTAGCGTACCATTGTTTTCAGTTGCGGTTGGCACTTATAGTGAACACTACAGTAATGGTAGGGTGTTGTGGTCAAACCTCTCAACTGTGCAGATTGCGCTCAGTGTTCAGAATTTTGCCTGATGTGTTTGGTTGGGTTTCATAGAGTTGTGGTTTTATAGTTGGTTACTAGCAATCATTGGAGACTGAGTTTGGAAACTGATGAGAGCCACTTGAGCTTAGTCTATTATGGAAAGGAGCTGATAGCATCTTAATTTTAAATAGATACTTCACTGTTAATCTCTGAAAATATTTTTAGATTTGTACATAAGCTTTAACTTGAGTATGCATACATTGTCGTACTTCATTAACCTTGGTTTTCCCTCACTAAGCAGTCTTGGGGACTCAGGGGGGGGGCAGGCACTCCCTTTCGGCAAACATTTTATGTGATATATGCATAGCCGTTCAAGGGACCGAAATCGGTGGACTTGTGGAGTCATCCTTTCTTGGGTGACTCAATTGTAAAACTTGCTGGTTGTGACCATTTAATTATTGAGGGGGGGTTTCTGCGGCATTCAGGTTTGTGCGGAGAGGGCTTACTTCCAGGGTGGCCCTTTCGCAGTGGATAACAGTGATTTCATCTGCCAGGATTGCTGTTCCTGGTGATAGTGAGTTTCGGGGGCTGGGACGCACGTTTTCTCTCGGCACATGCGCGATTCTGTAAGTGCTGTTTTCATCAGTCATAACTGCCAGCAAGAAGTTCTGGTACAAGAAACAATGCATGAACCAATTTTTCTGGGACAGCTTGAATTTTGTAAAATCTGCAGAAAGAGTTTTATTTGTTATTAAAACTCATTGAGTATTTCAGAGTGAGTTTTTTTTCTGCATGCTAATTATTACAAACCATCTAGTTGTCAAATCTTGTAAAAGGGATATTGCACCTAACCTAATAGAACTGCATCTGAATTGAAAGCAGACTGTCTTAGTGTTATATTATATTTTGTGATGCAAGAAAAAGCTAATGACTTTTATCTTTTATTCACATTGGAAATATACTGGTATTAAGCAACAACAGTTGGCAACTGCTTCCATCGATTGTTGCATCAAATATATATATCAAAACATACAATAAGAAATAAAAATAACTACTTATAAAATATACAACCTGAAATTACTTCTGCAATCTTAAATAGAACAATTTGTAAACTGCTTTGAATAGAAGAAAGAAAGAAATATGCCTTTTATGTGCTGATTTTGTGAGTAGGTATAAAGAATGTCCAAACAGGTTAACTGAGGGCATCCATTATAATTACTGATAGGTTTCATTACTGCACTTCAGCTTGCCTTCTTCTACTTTGCAGACATTTCATGTGAGAGTGCAGCACACCTGACTGGCCCTCTTCAAGAGAAATCTTGATGAGTAGATGGGAAATAGAAATTTCATCCAGGGGATCACTCCTGTAGCTCTCCTTATAGAGGCACTAGGAAATAACGTCGGGTGGCATGATGCCAGGGCACTTCTATGGACTAGGCTTGTGAAGGCTTCAGAGCCATTAGCCTAGTACACACCTATGAACTTATGAACCACACAGTACTGTTATTCCATAATATAATTACAGGCAATTAGTTACCAAAATTAAATGCAGGAGGCACATAGTTGTATACGTGCTTTTGTTCATAGGTTCATAGGTTCATAGGTTCATACTAGGCTATCTGCCCGAGGGCATTTACAAGCCTAGCCCATCGTTTTGTGGCTTACGCCACCCCTTTAGTATGGGGAACTATACCCATTATTTTGCTGTGCCTCTGTCGAGCAGTGACACTGAGGTAATCCCTGGGGTATATCTGCGATCTCCCATCCACTGGTCAAGATTTCTCTTGAACAAGGCCAGCGAGGTGCTCTGCCTCACATGTACCGGGATTTTGTTCCACAGCATGGGGAGTCTTTGGGTGATGAATCTATCCCTCCAGCACGTCCTATTAAAAGCCGTGTCGAGGTTTAAGTCTCCCGCCCTTGTGGCTCTGATGGATCTAGATTTTTTGAGGTGAAGCATATTCATCAAATCTGGGTTTGACATGGCCTTGTATGTTAGGCAAAGGTCACCTCTGAGCAAGCGGTGGCGACTGAATAGAGCTGGAGTTCTTTCAGTCGGGCAGCATAGGACAGATTTTTGAGACCCTTTATCCTTTTGGTGAGGAACTTTTGTGGCCTCTCCAGCTGCTGCAAGTGTCGGGTCAGATACATTCCGAATGGGGCATTGTACTCAATCATTGGTCTGATGAGTGATGAGTAAAGGGAGACTATGACCTCCCTTGATCTAGATGAGAATCCCTTCATGATAAGGTGGGCAATGTAGAAGGTCTTCCTAACTACTTTAGCTACATGGGTGTCGAATGACAGACTACTATCAACCTGGGTCCCCAGGTCCCTGATAACTTCTTCTGTGCTCAGTGGATTGCCACCTATTTGGTAGCTAGGGGTAACCTTGTTTTTCCCGAAGGGTATGACTATGCATTTTTGGCATTTAACTTTAGGCCGTGGCTCTGGCACCAGTTATCCGTTTCTGTGAGACCCTTCTGAAGGATATCTGTGTCAGATGTGTTTTCTACTATGGCGCCCAGTTTGCAGTCATCTGCAAACTTTGTCAGCCATAACCCTCCTGTGTTTGCTTGTACTGGAAAAGTAGATGCCAAACAAGAGTGGGCCCAGGACTGAGCCCTGTGGGACACCACTTGTGACAGGCTTTGAGTCTGACATGGCGCCAGCAACTCTGACCCTGTGGGTTCTGTCACTCAGCCAGTTTGCAACCCATCTTGTGATGTATGGGTTAACATTTAAGCTGATGAGTTTTTCAATGATACCCGAGTGGGGTATTGTATCGAAGGCCTTAGCCAGATCAAGGTAGGTTGTATGGACTGCCTTTCCCTCATCAATGGCTTTGGTGACTGTTTCGAAAAAGTCAACCAAGTTTAAAAGGCATGATCTGCCTTTGACAAAGCCAAACTGGGTTGGATCCAAAGTCTGCAAATTCCCTATGTCTTTATTTATGAGGTCCATTATGATCCTCTCCATGGCTTTGCAGATAAGGCTTGTCAAGCTAATGGGCCGGTAATTTCCAGGGTCTGTGGAGGCACCGCCTTTGTGAAGTGGGACCACAGTTGCAGTGCGCCACTCGCTGGGTACGTATCCAGAGGTAAGACTTTGATTAAACAGCTGTACTAGCTGTGGGTTTAATTCCTCATTGAGTTTGTGGAGCACACAGCCGGGGACACCATCAGGTCCCATGGATGCTGTGTTTTTTTGCTTTGGAGAGAGCAGTTCTCACTTGGGCGCTGGAGATGTTTGGGGGCTGCACTCGTTTGGTATAGATATCTCTCCTTTTGGGGGGGGGGAGAAGTTTGCACTGAACCTGTCAGCCAGTATGTTGGCAATGTCTGTAGGATCAGTAATCTTCACATAATTTTGAACTAGTTCTGAGCATATCTGGGAGTTTCCTCCTAGGTTTCTAACATAGCTAAAGAAGGCCTTATGATTGTCTTTTGAGTCTTTAGCTATTTTTCTCTCGAAATTTGCTTTGGATGATTTTATGAGAGCTCTTAGTTTTTACTTATAGTGATCAAGGGTGTCTTACCTTTTAAGGATTTTGCTCTATCTTGTAGTAGCTTCCTCCTTTTGTTGTAGAGTTTGTTTATTGCTGGGGTCCACCAGACTGGACGCTTGCCTTTGGTACAAAGAGTCTTTGTTTTGCTTGGGATTGCCTTATCCATGCAGTCCTGCAGGTGCTGGTAGACGGCATTTGTAAGCGATTCAGCGGCTTGAGTACTGTTTTCCGGCTCGGAGCCTTAAAGGAGACCACACTAGTCTTTAGAAGTGTGAAGTCGGCTTTTGAGAAGTTCTTTACTGTGGTCTTTTTATTTCAGGTGGGGGTGGGAGGAGGACTTCCAGCGAGATTAGTTTGTGATCTGATCTCACCAGTGAGGGGTATACTTCTGGTGTTGAACATTGTGCTCCCATGTTCGTGATGATGAGATCAAGTATGTTATCTCCTCTTGTGGGGATGGTGACTAGTTGTTCCACGGCATTTGAGTTTATGAATTCCAGGAACTTTTGGGCTAGGGTGTTTGGGCTTGAGTAGTGTTCCCAGTCTATATTAGGGTAATTGAAGTCACCTAGTATGATGGTGTTTGGTGATACATTTATCCCCTCTAGTGTTTTCAGGAAGGCCATGTGAGGTTCCTGAGTTTGTGAGGGTGGCCTGTAACATGCTACAATTTGCAGAGCAGTCTTGCCTATGGTTAATTGCACCTGGATGGTCTCCGATGCATCGTGTGTTACCACCAGTCTTGAGGTGTGGGTGTCCTTGATGAATATGGATACCCCCCTCCTTTCTTGGTATTGTCCGGATTTTGGGGCCGGAACGCATGATATGAGGTAAAATTGTTAAAGCTGATCATCTTATCTCTGTATTGTGGCATCATTCTTGGTGAAGGTAGGATACTGCTCAAGGTCAGGGTCATACCTGCCTGGGCTACATAATCAGAGAGCTCCTCAATGTCTCTTTTCATGTAGTCCAAGGAGGTACGTCTCAGGTCGTTTACACCAGCGTGGACAATGACTGAGTCATATTTGTACCTGCTGTTGAGAGACCTGAGTGCTTGCGTTATGTGGCAGATTCTAGCGCCCGACAGGCAGCTTACTGTGACCTTCTCCTTACTCAGTCTGGTGAGCGGGACGTCAGTGTGTCTGACTATGGAGTCACCAATGACTAGTGTGTCTGGCATTGTGTTTGGCCTTAAGGGCTGTGACTGTTTGACACTCTGACTGTGAGGTCTATGTGTTGCAGGTGTTGTGTTCTGAGGTGGTGGTTGTTTGGGTGTCTGCTTTGGTGGCCTCTGCTGTTTTGGTAGATTTTGATCAGAGCCTCCGAGTATGTCTTTGTGTGTTTATGTGTATGATTTGAGGTTGTAATGGTACTATGTGAGACTGGGTCTATAGTGTGTGTGGTAACCTTCTCCTCCTGACTGGTCTTGCCAGTCCTATGTTGAGAGAGCTCAGCCTCCAGTTTGGCTGTATAGTTGCATCTCTCGCATGTATTTGTGTTTTGTGGGAGGAGGAGAGGGTTGTCTGTGTACATGAGGCAATTGTACCATTGCCTCAATATTCCCAGGTTCACCAGCTGAGCAGGAGAGGACACTAGCAACTGATCCCTCGACATGCTAGAAGGATAGACAAAAAACTTTAAAAAAAGATTCCGGGGGACGTGGGTGACCGAGAAATGGGGGGTTGCCTTTTTGGGTACTATCTATGACAAGAGTGCCGTATCAAGGTAATAAGTACTGTAGGAGCAAGTGCTAGGTTTAACAGATAGAGAATAGTCTACTTGGAGTTAAGTAGAGATGATCTTTTTAGTTATAGGATACGCTGATTTGATCAGTAGTATAGTTCGAGGAAGGTAGTTTTAAGGGAAAATTTGAAGAGTGGACTTTAGGTAGCCGAATAGTTTAAACCTGCTTAACCGGCTGTGCTAAATCGCTAATCGCTAATTCAAAGCGTGCTTTATAGCAGGGGGCTGGAAAAGACAGGAAATGACCCAAAATGGCCAATAAACTACAAGTTACTGCCTTAAACCACTCCTCTGAGGACAAACAGGCAGCTCAGTACTCCCTACTCCCACTAGTGAGTAAAGAAACTACCCCTTGACCAAACAAGGAAAATGGAGAAAACAGGAACCAAGACAAAGCCCAGGGATCAGCAAAATCTGATCACTGGAACAAACTATTAGAAAAGTATGGAAAACAAGAGGTATTTAAACATAAACTTTTCCTATAAATATTACCAATATGTTATTCCTTTATAGGGATGCAATAAATGCAAAATTGTTGAATTTTAATGCATGACCAATAAGTTTCCAGCACTTTCAAATTATAACATTTACATGTCATGCCTGTGTTTTAATATGTGTCCTCTCAGTTTCTCTTCCTCTCTCGCTCTCTATAGGATTCCTAGGTTGGTACAGGTAGGGTCTTATGCAAATCCATGAGGGAATAAGTCACATGGTATCCAGAGATCCACCAGTCATGGTGTTTACAGTTGTGAGTTTGTAGCTGTGATGCATGAGCTTTCACTTATCAAACGACCGATCCTGCAGAGACAGTCAATCCAATACTGACCATTGTCACTGTAAACCATTAAGGGCATAATATTGACAAACAAGCTAATTGAAAATGCATCAGATAGTTAGAATGGTTTTAAGCCTGTTTCCTGAATGTGGTATTAACAATGTGCATGTAACTCAGATGTCCTTACACTCTGACATCAGCACTGTCATGAAGTTAGCATAATTTCATTAATGATAAGTACCGTTCATTAGGAGTTTTATAAACATTTCAAGTGAAATAGATGTCATTAACTATAAAGGGACAATCTAACAAAAATATATCATATAATTCATCTAGGGTCCATGCAGAAGGGCCATCTGCATCTTTATTTTAAACAATATGTAGAGTCCTATTGCCTTTCCCCTGCTTATATTCTTTATGTTGTGGGATGTGTCCCCTGCCCAATGTACAAATCATGATCTTTAACCAGTTTGACAGTTCTCCATTTATGTTGTGTGGTAATGTATGGGCAGTCTATTCCAGTGTCTGGGGAGTCTCTGGGTTAGGAACCTATCCCTCCAGCATGATTTGTTCATGTTGATGAGAAGGTTTAGATCCTTGGAGCATGTGGTTCTGATACTTTTAATATATTTCAAATTTATCTTGGGGTATTTCATAGGTTCCTAGGAAGCATTGCTTCAGTTATGGCTGTTTTGTCATAGATTGGAGTGTCGGTGGTACATTCCTTCCTGGGTTGGCAGGATTGGTTGTCATTGAAGATGTTTTGGAATGTGTTATGTATTTTTGATGTTTTATATGTCTTTTCTTTCTTGCAGTGTGGAATAGGTGGGTATAAGGTGGCGCCTTCTTGCCCCTATTTGAATGTTTAATTTGTCTTTTTCTTTGTAGATGATGGTGTGCCGAGTTCCATTGGTGAGATACAGTGAGTTTGCAGATGATCATGCTTTGGTGTCGAATAAGCGGTGGGGTCATTGGGTGAGTAATCAGAAATGGATAGGTTAAAAGGCAAGCACAGTGATTCGGAAGAAGAAGAAGAAAGAAGCACAACCAACTTTTTGTTTACTCTGGAATAAGTAGAATCTTTTATGATCTTGTTTGATTGTCATAGTGAGAATGGTTTTGCTGCATGTTTAAATCTGAATGCATGTTTCAGTGGAAGTCCTGATCACTAGGGTGGGCACATTAAGGTTACAGATGGAGTGTTGAGTGAGTAACAGTCAATGCCCTGATGGAAATGGACTTGAAAGGTAATGGTTTTGTGTTGTGGATGTTTTGAGAGCTGGAGAGGCTATAGGGTATTAGGTAATTTATTCAATGGTCATTAAGGCACATTACAGTTGGGGCAGTGGTGATTTCTTGCTGATGTAGGACATGTTTATTTGGCCAGTTTGAGTGAGTTACTTTGGTAGGGTTAATAGTTGATGTAGTTTAATTTCTACATGCAGGATGGGGTTGGCATGGCATTAATCTTGTGTTGACCAGGTGGCATAGGATATTTTCATTTTAGTATAATCTGGTTGACCTGTGGCATACGGCATTTTCAATTTGGTATATTGTTGGTGGCATTCAAGGGTATTGATAGAGTAAAGAGGTGTCATGCTGCTAAAGCCATCATAGGTTTAGGTGCTTTACTTTTGATATGGGTAGCTGGTGTTGGCAAGGCGGTTGTTAAATGGCATTTTGAAATTCTTCAGGCTCTGCATGTCATTGAGCAAGTAAAAGGAATTGTTTGGGAAGGGTGATATGCAATTGCTTTAATTTGGTGGTTGGGGTGGAGTATTCTTGCTCCAGCGGCAGGTGATGCTTTGGTAAGCATTAGATAATTGTCAGGGGCTGGTAATGTACTGGTAATTATTGTACACTGAATGATGTTTGGCCTTATCCTCTGAGGGTGGCTAGCTGATGGAGGTTGGTGGTGAGGGGGAACAGCCTGGGCAGGCTGGTGGCAGAGAAGAGGGACAGGCTTGCCCTCTTGTGTTCCCTCTCTGGTGTCTGGTGGTGCATTTCAAGGAGTTTTGGTTGAATAGATAAGCAAGCAAAGGTAAGGATGCTGCTTATTTGGTTTGAAGGTAATTCAGTGAATGGTTTAGTAAGTGAGCAAAGGTATGGATGCTGCTTATGGGGTTGGATGAGCAGGTACACTGTCCTGATTAATATTATAAGGTGATTTGGTTTATAAGTAAATTAAGTGAGCAAAGGTATGGACACTGCTTACTGGACAGGATGAGCAGGTATGCTGTCCTGGTTAACATTATAAGGATGTTATAAGTAAAGTAAGTGAGCAAAGGTATGGGTGCTGCTTATTGGGGCAGGATGAGCAGGTACGCTGTCCTGATTAACATTGCACACTATGTCTTGTTGTATTTAACAAATCTGGTAATCAGAGTTATGTTATGGAAGTTTTAATAAAGGTCGTCAAATGTCATTCGGTGTGTTGTGTTTATTGAAGGGGACTGGGACAATCAGTGTTATTATTCTCTCGGTTAGGTCTTCTTAAAGAGACACTTACCAATCAAGGCACGCTCTTTATGTCAAGGATAATGGTGTCACTCATGCCAGTGTTTTTAGATTAAACAGTTAAAAATGAGTTTTCCATCCAGTGAATGGCAGTTTAGTAAAGAGGTTAAATACTAAAATTCATATTCAAGAAAGTAATGAACACAGATGGTATAAAATGGGATCAGTGGTTAATGCATTTGTTGACAGTAAGAGAGTTTGGCAAGCAACTGCTGAGTTTTTGCCTTTTGAACATCTGACATGGAAGGCATGGAACGAGTCTACCTGATATCACCAAATCAACCCAATGGGAAGAGAAACCATTATTCAAAAGTGTTACACAGCATTATACTACCTTACAAGAAGACAAAGAGTGGAGAGCCCCATAATGAAAGAAAACATGTTAAAAGCTCAAGAAATGCAGAAGGGATTATCTAACAAGAATGCTAAATGGAGAAAATTCAAAGCATAACTTTCAACTGTTCAGCTTTTCACAGAATGTACAGATTTTTGCCTCATATTTTTGGTTTCTTCCTCATAACATTTGTGGTTTTGAGGCAAATCACTGAGGACTGATGTAACTAATGACAAACATTTGAGTTTCAGACTTCATATTCCTCAGGAAAATGCATGTTAACACAAATCCTGTTATTCTAGCAGATTTCTAAGTTTATAAGACTAGAATATCAAACCCTTCCCTGTTTTTGGGCCTTTGTCCCCCCATTGTTTTAGGCTTTATCCAGATTCCTTGGGCTAAGAGATTGAGAGATATGATTTAAAGAAGGATGCAAACTTATAGTATTTGTGCAGTCAGAAGAAAATAATTTGCTAGCTAACTGGCAAGCTCCATTTCATATAATGGAAAGATACATGAGGTAAATTATGTGGCTGGGAAAATTAGTAAAACAAAACCAGGTACAATCCATCATATTTATCTGCTAAAAGAATGGAAAAGGCTGAACCTTCGGTAGTGAGCTGTAGCCCTGTCATAGGTCATAGGTCAATCAAGAAAGAAACCCATTTGTACTGTTCAGATATAAGAGTCCTAAAGTAAGAAGCAGAAAAAAGTTGTGTTAAGATTTATAGCCAGAAATAAAGAAATATTCTCAGATCTGCCTGGAGGATAAATTTGATAGACCTTAACTCCTGCAGAAGTGAAGGTGTATTTCAGTCTCTGCAGAGAGCCTGATTTATAAATGAAAGAATTAGTGAGACACTGAAAACAGGCATGTAGATAAGGTAACTCCTTCGAAATTTTAATCTATGAATTGAATGATAAATGTTGAAAATGAAACACAAATGCAAAAATGATAGAACTAGGAATGCAATAAAGTAAGTGTAAATGCAATAGGGTGTAAGGATTTGTAACAATGAGGTTAGTGTTGCCTTAGAAGAGAGGACTGAAAAATTATCTGAACAGAGTGACCAGTTATATGACTTGGACTCAACAGCAGCAGCTGTCTGTGAAAGGACAAGCAGGAGCTCCCAAAAATGTTGGTACTAGGTATTGCATGTTAGAAGGAATTGAGAATGACTACACAATAAAGTGTTGTAAAAGTAAGAGTGTTCTTAAAAACCACAGCAGACAGATAGTGGATCAGGCATATTTCCTGCAGAGCATAGAAGGAACTGAATATCTTTGAGTTACTCCCAGAAAATCTATGCTGTTAGCAACTTTAACTCACAAGAAAGGGCTTGTTTGCCAGAATGTAAGATGCAGGTGCAGTGGCTAGTTCTAAAATAGCAAGTAAAACGACTGTAATAAATGTTCAGGACATAGTGACACTGAACTACATGCACTGTTACTGCAGCGACCTGAACTACATGCACTGTTACTGCAGCGACCTGAACTACATGCACTGTTACTGCAGCGACCTGAACTACATGCACTGTTACTGCAGCGACCTGAACTACATGCACTGTTACTGCAGCGACCTGAACTACATGCACTGTTACTGCAGCGACCTGAACTACATGCACTGTTACTGCAGCGACCTGAACTACATGCACTGTTACTGCAGCGACCTGAACTACATGCACTGTTACTGCAGCGACCTGAACTACATGCACTGTTACTGCAGCGACCTGAACTACATGCACTGTTACTGCAGCGACCTGAACTACATGCACTGTTACTGCAGCGACTTTGTGTGCTGATACTAATACTGCTATCGTGGCCTTTTAAGCAGCATTTTACCCTGACATTTTGCTGCCTCCTAAGCTGGCAGCAGCAGTAACAGCAGCAGGAGCAGCAGTAAAATGTACCCAACCATCTTTCCACAGGTTCTATAGTTTGATGAGTCATCCAAATCAGAAAACCTCCCACTTAAGTTCAAAGATCAGGTTCTTGAGATCAGACAGGAGTCCCCGTGGACTATGATGTTTGCAGATGACATTGTGATATGTAGTGAGAGTAGGGAACAGGTTGAGGAGACCCTGGAGAGGTGGAGATATGCTCTAGAGAGGAGAGGAATGAAGGTCAGTAGGACGAAGACAGAATATATGTGTGTGAATGAGAGGGAGGATAGAGGAATGGTGAGGATGCAGGGAATACAGTTGGCCAAGGTGGATGAGTTTAAATACTTGGGATCAACAGTTCACAGTAATGGTGAGTGTGGAAGAGAGGTGAAGAAGAGAATACAGGCAGGGTGGAGTGGGTGGAGAAGAGTGTCAGGAGTGATTTGTGACAGACGAGTATCAGTAAGAGTGAAAGGGAAGGTCTACAAGAGGGTAGTGAGACCAGCTATGTTATATGGGTTTGGGACAATGGCAATGACAAAAAGGCAGGAGTCACAGCTTGACGTGGCAGAGTTAAAGATGCTAAGATTTGCACTGGGAGTGATGAGGGTAGACTGCAAACTCTGTAAAAGAAGAGCTTGTTTAAGCTATAACAGGTTAAAGATTTGCTAGTATCTAAAAAGGGAAGCTCAGGTTGAGTGGAGACTATCGGTATGCCTTGGTTGGATGTGGGTTTGGGCAAAGCAACTTGTGAGCTAAATAAGACCTCTATTTCCAGTGCTGTTAAAATATCACTATCTATATGTCTATCTATCAGTTTGGTTTCTGGCTGGAATGCCGTATTGTAAAGTCTATACAACTTTACTAACTCCATGTTACTTTTTGGTGGGTAATCATCCTTGTTTTCTCATCCCAAAGATATGCAAGAGGTGAATTGGGAAGCTTAAAAATTGTGTGTGTTTATGTACCTGATAAAACACAAGTAAAGGGGAATTAAAGCTCTCTGGATTTAGTAGAGATTATGTTGAAAATAACATGACTTTCCATACTACTATGGAGTCATGATGCAAGAGTTTCTAAATACCTTACAACAGTGTCTGACTAAAAAGGTGCCCTTTGTTGTCATGGTCTACCCCATGTTGGAGCAACCGTGAGTCAGTTGAAGATCAAATAACTGCACCCAGTTTACATCAAATAACAACACCCAGTTTACAGTCATCTGCAAACCATAGGCCTTGAGTGCTGGCCTGAAGATTTGTGAAATATATGCCAGATAGGAGAAGGCCCAAAACTGAGCCCTGTGGTACACCACTGGTAACCCTTTTTGCTTTCAGAACTAACATCTCTGGTTCTAACAACATGGGTTCTGTCAGACAACCAATTAGCTATCCATAGCATGATATAAGGATTTATATTCAGATTTACAGGTTTGTCAGTATTGCCTGCATGGGGAATAGTTTCAACAGCCTTTGGCAGGTCCAGATATGTTGTATGCACGGCATGACTTCTATCCACTGCTTTAATTACGTTTTCAAGGAAGTTAATGCAGCTAAAGAGGCAGGGCCTTTCTTTGACAAAGCTGAATTGATGAGGGCTCAGGGTTTAGACATTTTCAGTGTCTGTATTAATGATTTTCAAGGTAATACTCTCCATAGTTTTACATATGAGGCTAATGAAACTAACAATCTATGGTTACCAGGGTCCTTGTGTAAAGGCATTACAATGGTTGTTTTCCAGGCTTCAGAAATTTAACGAGTGAGGGGCATAAATTAAAGAGGTTAAGAAGGGATTCAGAGAGGTCATATTTGGTACTGACAATGATGTCACCTGCTATGTTATCACGGACCGTGGATGGAGATAGTTTTTTGAGGGGTATGAGAGAAATGTAATTAAATGGGGCAGCTGGGATTGTGGAACCCATGGAATAACTATTATTATGAGTGGAGTATAGTTTGCATTTAAATTGTTAGTGAGGACATTAGCTATTTCCTTTGTGTCAGAGAGTATAATATTATTTGGGATTAGCTCCCAACATTGTGGGGAGTTAGTTCTTAACACGCTGACATTATAAAGACATATTTGCAAGTTTTGTTTTTTTTTTTTTTTTTTTGGTTTTAGTGGCTGTTTTACATTTATACTACCATTATCCTTCCTAATGGTTCACATTAGATCTTCGTTAGTTTGCTAAAGTATACTTTTAAGATAGGTAGAAAGAGACCTCTTATAAGCATTAAGCAGTTTCCTTCTCTTGTTATATAATTTGTTTAGATGTGTATTCCTATTTAGGTTATCAATTAACTGAAGAAGAAGAATTGCTTTTGAGAAGTCCATAAACACAGGGAAGTGCCACCACTTTTAAAGGAAAACATTACTAAGTTAAGGTCTGATTTAACAAACATGATCATACATATAGAGCTGGGCAAGAAGTGGCTATATTTGTTCAAGGATAATAGACCTTGAGTAGGATGGTTAACTATTTATGAAAGTTGCCAGGGATGATAAACCACGAAATTCCTTTATTTTTCCAAACAAATGTAAGCGCTTTCGTCTACCACTGTAGACTTCATCAGACAAATAAGAGCTGGCACCATACCTTATTTATATAAAACACTTAATTGCTTCAATTAAACAATTAATACATTAAATTGAATAATTATAGAATCATCTGCATCATATAAATCAATTAAAACCACACAATGAAAAAATGTGTATATTTGTGTACTGTTTTTATATATATGTAAAAAAACTTATCTTCCTTGTTACAAAACATTTATATATTTCATCAGTTCATAGTTTTCTACATAAAATAATACAGTTTTATGCTTTTGAATATGGCTTATAGCTAACAACTAAAAAATCTTAGTTGATATTTTAAATATATACTTCTGTTCATATTTATTTTATGTTTACTTTATTATTTTTACATCCTAATGATGCCTTCAAGATTATTTTAAAAATAAAATTGTATATAAATGAATGAATGTGAAAGTAAAAAACAAAAAATAAAAAATAAAAATAAATATGAATGTAAAAATGGAACCAGTATATTAATAAAATACATAAAAATCTGTAGATATTTAACAATACTTTTATACTTTCCCAGCTTTTTCTACCAAAATGGCTTTAATACTAATATACTCATTCAGGCCAGGGGGAAAGTTGGCCTTCAGCCTCAACTGCCAACTCACTTCCTTATGTAACAAGAGGTTTTTCAAATCACCACCCTTGTAATCATTCTTCACCAGGTCTATAATGCCAAACTTGAAGCCCTTGAAAGAACTACACTCAGTGGAATGTTTATACAAAGCACTAGTGTCTTTTTTAACTCTAATATCATTCGTGTGCTCATATATCCTGTCCTTAAATGCCCTTTCAGTTTTTCCTACATAGAAGGACGAACATTGTGTACAAATAGCTATGTATACTAACATTTTTGTGTGACAATTACCCTTGCAAAAATGTATTAAGCTACCCAAGCCATTATTTAATATTACAGTTTCATTTTTATAAATATGGGCACATTGTCCACATCTACCACAGGCATGGGTAGCTCTTTTTACATTTCCAAAGTTGTTGTCCCTTTCAAAGGTTCTTTTAAAATTAGTACCTATTTTATAAGTGAAGTAGGGTCTATTACCTACCACTTCGTGTACCTCCTTGTTTGTCTTCAATATTGACCAATTTGTTTCCAATATTCTAGTAAATTCCTTAGTGAAAACATTAAATTCGGTGATACATGTTCCCTGGTAGTTTATTTTTTCTTTGTCTAATTCTTCTATTTTATCTAAAGTTTTACCCAGTAAAGGCTTGAATTTTATGTCCCATCCATTGTACACTTCTTCTAAAATACCCCCAACCAAAACTTTTGGATAACCCCTTTCGATGAATTTTTCACCTAAAAAAACAAACTCTTCGTAAAGGTCCTTAAAGTCAGAAGTCATCCGAGCTACCCTTACTGCTTGCCCTTTAATGAGACTTCTTTTTTGGTGGAAAGGGTGGTGACTATCAAAATGTAAATAGCCATTACACCATGTCTCCTTACGAAAAATCCTAGATTTAAAACCTCGTCCATCTTTACTGACTGTGAGGTCGAGAAAATCAATACTGTTAAACCCAACAGTATGGGTAAATGACAAGAAGTTAGTGGTTTTATTAATATAAGCCATGAATTCTTTTAATTGTTCCTGTGTACCTTCCCATAGAACAAAAATGTCATCCAAAAACCTATAGTAACACTTCATAAATTTGAAATGGGTGCTGTTGAAAATATATCTCTCCTCCCATTCTAACATCACAAGGTTGGCATAAATGGGGGCACAAGCTGCCCCCATAGCTACTCCACTCACCTGTTGAAAATATTCACCCTGAAAGCCTTTAAAATTGTTATCTAAGACTACTTCCATTAATTCCAAAACCAACTGTTTCTGATCTAAGGGCAATTCTAGGTGTTTGTGTATACTATCCTCGAAAAATTCAAATCCTATTCGTCTTGGGATACAGGTAAATAAATCCTTAACATCTATGGTCAAGAAAAAGCAATTTTCTGACCACATATTGTTGTTAATTTTACCTAAAAAATCCCATGAATCTTTAAGGATGTGATTAGTCTCAGTTACAATACACTTAATAATTTTGTCTATGTATACTGCTAAAGGATGTGTTTTCGAATTTATTCCAGAAACAATTGGTCTGAAAGGTGGTTCCACAATAGACTTATGAACTTTGGGTACTCCAAAAAACTGTGAAATAGTGGGGTAGGGTTGATTTAAAAAGTCATATGTAGTCTTATCTATTCTGTTTTCTAAGACATATTCATACAAAAGTGAATCAATCCTACTATAGGCTATTTGTATCTCATTATGGGATACCGAAGTATAAGTATTGGTATCTAGCAATATATTAGTAAGAAGATTATTGTATTCTTCACGGTTAAATAAAACAACACCCCCTCCCTTATCGGGCTTCATAATTCTGATATCGTTCTGTTTTTTCAAATCCAGTAATAATTTTTCCTCATCTTTGCTTATATTGTGAAAAAATCCATCCTTTCTATTTTTGTTATAGGCTTCGTAAATCTCGTTTGTGACAATGTTTTCAAAGGTCAAAATAGATGGATGAAGTGGGGGATTATATGTACTACTCCTAACCAACTTTCTATTGAATGTAGAACCTTCACTACCTGATTTTTTATATAAAAATTTTAGATTTAATTTCCTAAGGTATGTCTTAAGTTCTATCAAAATATTAGCTAAATCTCCTAACTGAGATTTTACAAATTTAAAGCCTTTAGAAAGTAGGTTGAAATGTTCAATACCTAAAACAATGGGTGTGTAATTAAAAATCTTGAAACCCTTGTATTCAAAAACAATGTTGTTAACATCAGATGTAATAAGATTTATCTGCCCTTCCTTCTCACGTCTTTCCAGCCATAACTGTTCCCATCCAAATCTCCTGGGGGGTCTAAGCTGGTTAGAAGGCTGGCCTTGCTTGCTAAATGTTCTGATCTCCTGGGGCCTAAAAAAATCTCATTATTTTCTGAAAAGGAGTCAAGTTCATCCATACGCCTATTCACATTCCCATTCCCCAAACTATGTACATTTCTAACAGGGTGGTTTAACTTAGGTGAAACAATGGGTTCATAGGTGTCATAATGTTTGTGTCGAGTCTGTGTTTTGTTTTTGTCCTTCAAATTGTTGACATAAGGCCCTGGATACATTTTATCCTTTCTATATTGTTCCCTGTCCCTAAAAAACTTATTTTGTTTTCTAGTAAACACTATATTAACCCTACTAACTGTTCTATCCAAAGCCCTGTTATAAAGGTACTTATATTCATCAAATAATAAATCACTACAAATATCTAAATTTAATTTATTTAGATCTGTTAATAAATTGTTTAACGTTACTTCATTGTATTTGATCAACTTTTTAATTAACCCTAAACCACATTCATTAAAAAATTCATGAAAATCTTTCAAAACTTCCTTAGAATAAGTTACACCAAAAGGATACTTGAACATTCTAAGTCCATAAGGGACTATATTATTACATATATATAAAAACAGTACACAAATATACACATTTTTTCATTGTGTGGTTTTAATTGATTTATATGATGCAGATGATTCTATAATTATTCAATTTAATGTATTAATTGTTTAATTGAAGCAATTAAGTGTTTTATATAAATAAGGTATGGTGCCAGCTCTTATTTGTCTGATGAAGTCTACAGTGGTAGACGAAAGCACTTACTTTTGTTTGGAAAAATAAAGGAATTTCGTGGTTTATCATCCCTGGCAACTTTCTTCACTATTCATTGGGTTTATAGTCGTATGAATACTTCTGAGCAGTTATTAACTATTTATGAAAGAAAGTTATCAATTATAATGTAAATCAAGCATTGGGCATGCTGATCTTTGACAGTGTAGGTCAGCCAGTTTATTGATGGATAGTTGAAGTGCAGCGGTAGAAACGTTTTGAGTTTATTTGGCATTTCATCTAATGCATTAAGATAACTGTTATGCTCAGAAGATACCTAACTGAACATATGCCGTTTCTGGAATAGTCTGCCTTGCACATTAAGCAGAGTACTTCCCTGACAAACATTAAAACTAGTATGGATGACTTGATGGGTGACCTCAAATTTCCATGAGGGACATGCAGTGCAAATCTATATAACAGGGCCATTGCTAGTTATTTTCCAGTTTTGGGTGATTTACTTGAACCTCTCAGTTATCTGCTTCACTTTAAGCTTAGTAAGAACCCATGACCCATGTGTCCAATTGAAGAATTTCTACATCAGGTAGCCTCACAACTGATCCTGGTAATTATAGACTTACTAGACTCAATAGATTCATTTGTAAATAATTGATACATATAATTTCTGAGTTACTTAGTAGCAGCATAGTAGATCATCAATCATTTGGCATCAACCAGTTCAGATTTGTTAAAGTTCAGTTGTGTCTAATCAGTCTAATGGGTTTCTTTGAAAGAAGGTAATGCATGCAGGTCACTATTTATATACTAATTACTCTGTCTTGTTGAAGGCCTTCAACCCCATCCATGATGTAGATACCACAAGGCCTTCAACACCAGTCCCGATGAAGATACCACAAAGTCTTCACCTACTACAAGGCCTTCAATAGCATTCCTGGTGCAGATATGAAAGGCCTTCAATACCTTCTCTGATGTAGGTACCACTGACAAACTCAGCAAACTCAATCTAGTCAAATGTATCACTAACTAATTTACTAAATGAATTCATGTGTGGTATGTCCTCTCATCAAAAATGTCTCAAGTGGTATCCCTCAAGGCTACACTGCCTCACCTTTGGCATTTACTTTGCTGTTGTGAAAGCAGAATTTAGTGGATTGTGGTTAACCAAATTTACTGATGAGTGTGAACATGGTTGTCAAAACCATTTTTGCAACTCAGAATCTCTAGCAAGTACTTTTTTTCTTAATTTTGGGTCACCCTCTACACCAAGGAATGTAGTATTGTAATTTTAGGGAACTCCAGCTTCCTTTCTCATAGTATATTTGTAATACCCCATCAAAAATGAACATACTCATCAGCTATGGGATGCTTATGCAGATAATGGGGTTTCCTTTTATCACCACATCCAAACTATATTTAAATAGCATTTTACTTGGCACAGTGTCTCTTTAAGGGAATTACCCCAATGTCCAAAAAGTCCTAGTTTCACTTTTTAATCCAATAATTGACTTATCATTGAATGTAATTCTCTACTGTGCTTGTTCCTCTTTAATGATTAAGACCATCGTGAAAGAAACCTCTAACTCCTTACCAACAAAATAATATGCCTGTGCAACTTGAACTAGTCTGCACAAATAAAAGCCCTCTCAATTTATTATGTCTTGTAATGATTCATGTAGAGAGATCCCTAAACAGTTTTCTGAGTTATGAAAGATCCATGTTTTTTGATATCATCCATGTTTCTGCAACCAGTAATAAAATTAAGACCCACTGTAGTAATCTAAACATTTACCACAAACTTAGCAGTACCCATTAGCATGATAAGTACTTAACCCAATACTTCCCTTGCATTTAAAATAGACATTTGCATGTCATACAGCGTAATTCTCTAACACATTTTTAAAACAATATTAAGTGAATGAAGGACAGGTAGCAAATTCACACTTGGATTATGTGAGGACAGTCATAGGTTCATAGGTAGGTACTAGGCTATTGGCCCTAGGACCTATATAAGCCTAGCCAAAAAATGTACCCTGGCTTTCGCCACCCAAGAAAATTATTTTCCTGTGCCCCTGTCTAGCAGAGCCACAGAAGTGATCCCTGGGGTGAATTTCCCATTTCCCATCCAATCATCAAGATTTTTCTTGAAGAGTGCTAATGAGGAGTTCTGTTTGACATAGATAGGTAGTCTGTTCCAGAGTATGGGAAGTCTCTGGGACAGGAATCTATCCCTCCAGCATGTTCTGTTTATTGTGGTAACAAGGTTTAGGTCCCTAGAGCATGTAGCTTGGAGCGATTGGGATTTCTTTAAGTGGAGCATGTCCAACAGCTCTGGGTTTGACATAGCTTTGTATGTTAGGCAGAGATCGCCCCTGACTAGGTGATATGCAATGGAGTAAAGCTGTAGTTTTTTGAGACGGTCTGCATAGGGCATCTGTTTGAGGCCAGTAATCCTCTTTGTGAGGTATTTCTGTGGTCTGTCCAGTTGTTGTAGATGTCTTGAGGTACATACCAAAAGGGGCATTGTACTCTATAATGGGTCTAATGAGTGATGAGTAGAGGGGAACAATGACCTCTTTTTTTCCTGGATGAGAATCCTTTTGTGATGTGATGAGCCACATAGAAGGATTTCCTGACCACTGTGGTGATGTGATTATCAAAGGAGAGACTACTGTCCACCTGTGTCCCAAGGTCTCATCACATTTTCGGCATTAAGTAGACTACCAGCTATGTGGTAGTTCATGGGTACAGAGTTTTTACCAAAGGGGATGACAATACACTTTTTGGCATTGAGCTTCAGGCCATGGCTTTGGCACCAGGTATCTGTCTCAGTGAGGCCCTTTTGTAGTTTGTCCACATCGTTAGGAGTTTCGATTATGGCTCCTAGTTTGCAGTCATCTGCAAACTGTTAGCCAAAGACCTTCTGTGTTAGCCTACACTTCAGAGAAGTAGATACCAAACAGGAGAGGACCCAGGACTGAACCCTGTGGTACTCCACTTGTCACTGGTCTGAAGTCAGATTTGGAATCCGCTACTTTCACAGTGTGGGTTCTGTCCATGAGCCAGTTGGCAACCCGTCTTGTGACATAGGGATTTATACCTAGTTTAGTGAGCTTATCTATAATTCCAGAGAGGGATGGTGTCGAAAGCCTTGGTGAGATCTAGATAAGCTGTGTGAACCATTTTACCCTCATCTATGGCTTTGGTGACTGCTTCAAAGAAGTCAATCAGGTTTAGGAGACATGATCTGCCTTTTACAAATCCAAGCTGGGTAAGGTCCAGAGTTTGGAGATTACCAATGTCTTTGTTTGAGTTCCACAATGATATGTTCCATGGCCTTGCAGACCAGGCTCGTCAGGCTAATGGGGCGGTAGTTCCCGGGGTCCGTCATGGCTCCCCCTTTGTGGAGTAGGATAACTGTCGTGGTGTGCCATTCAGTGTGTACAAAGCCTGAGGTGAGGCTATGATTGAACATGGTACTTAGGTAGGGTGCCAGTTCATTCTGTAGTTCGTGTAGAACGCAGCCTGGGATATTGTCAGGTCCCATGGATGCTGTGTTCTTGGCTTTGGAGAGTGTGTTTTTTACCTGTGCAGCCGTGATTATAGAAACTTTGCATTCTTCCGGTATAGAGATGGGCCCTCTAGGGGGTAAGAGAGGGGTAAAGTTAGCACTGAACCTATCTGCTAGGATGTTGGCAATATCAGTTGGTTCTGTATATTTAGTGCCATTGTGCTGTAACTCAGAGCAGATCTGAGTGTTCCCATTGAGATTCTTGACATTGCTATAGAATGCTTTGTGGTTGTCTTTAGAGTCAGTGGCAATTTTGTTTTCGTAACTAGCTTTGGAGGATTTTGAGAGATCTCAGCTTCTTACTGAGGTTGACCAGGGAGTTCCTCCAGTCATGGGATTTTACTCTTTTTTTTACAACAGTTTTTTTCTTCTGTTGTAGAGTTTGTTTATGGCAGAGGACCACCAGATTGGCTTCCTTTTTTTGGAAGATAACATCTTGGTTCTATTAGGGATAGCATGATCCATGCACTCGTGTAAGTGCTTATAAAGTGCATTTGTGTAGGATTCAGCAGTCATACCTCTATTTTCCATCTGCATGGGTGTCATGAAGTTTGCCACTTCTGTCTTAAGAAGTGTGAAGTTGGCTTTGGAGAAGTTTTTTACGATGGTTTCCCTAATTGGGGGAAGGGGTGGGATGTGGATGTCTAGGCTGATTTGCTTGTGGTCGGATCTGACCAATGAGGAATTGACCTCTGGTGTGGAACACCGGTTTCCCATGTTGGTAATGACCAGGTCTAGGATATTGCTGCCCCTGGTGGGGGTGTGAATAAGTTGATCCAAGGCGTTGGAATTTATGAATTCTAAAAAACGTTGAGCAAAAGTGTTGGTACATGAATAGTTTTCCCAGTTAATGGTGGGGTAGTTGAAATCACCAATTATTAGGGTGTTGGTTTGTACCCCAATACTTTCCAGTGTATCAAGAAATGAGGAGTGGGAATCCTGGGGCATGGTGAGGGGTCTGTAGCAAGCTACAATTTGGATTGCGGTCTTGCCCAGAGTTAGTTGCACTTGGATAATCTCGGATGCATTATGCTGTCCAACTAGCCTGGAGGTGTGGATATCCTTAATGAATATGGACACGCCTCCGCCTTTAGTGCTTCATTCTGGGTTAGGTGGCCGAAAGGTGTGGTATGAATTGTAGCCTGGTAATGCAGGGGTGCTCTCTGGAGCTTTGAACCAGGTCTCTGTCACTGCACAGATGTCAATGTTCTCCATTTTAAGGAGTGCCTTGAATGAGTGCATTTTGAGGTTTAGACTTCTAGCATGGAGTAGCATTACCTCCAGATTTTGCTTGCTTGTACCTGTTACGGTGATGAATTTGCCATTTGAACCTTGCCTAAAAAAGGCACTATAGGGGTGGCAAGAGCCTTAGCCAGTATCCAGAATCCTAAGGGCGACAGGTGCATGCCATCTCTGGCAAAGCATCGCGGTCTGTCGATCATTTCGTCCAAGGCAGACAAATACTGGATCCCCTTAGAATGACACCAGAAGCTTAACCAATTGTTGAAGTCAATCATTTTGTCCTTGTACTGTGGTATCATTCTGGGTGATGGCAGGATGCTACTCAGGGTTAGGGTCATACCTGTCTGGAATACAAGATCAGAGAGCTCCTCCATGTCTCTTTTCATGTAGTCCAGGGAGGTACATCTCAGGTCATTCACACCAACATGGACAATGACAGTGTCATATTTGTATTTATTGTGGAGTGACCTGAGTGCATGCGTTATGTGGCGGATCCTGGCACCTGACAGGCAGCTGACAGTAACTTTCTCCTTGTTTAGTCTAGTGAGTGCAGTCTTTTTACTAGAGAATTGAATAGACTGTTATTGCAAATAGATAACAGGGCTAAGCTTCTCAGTGGTCGCTCTGGCCACAAGCTTACTACATACCTATAAACCTATATACCTATTCCATGTGCATGTTGACTTAGAAAAATGAAAATTGTTGTTATACAAGGAGATAACTGATGCAGGGATGATAATTTGCTGCTTTCTTGTAAGAAAAGGAGCTTGTTTAATATCTTATGAATACTTCTCATTTTCTGTTTATCTGCAGTGTTTCACTGCATAGTGAGATGTCTTTTATAACAATTCTAGTTTTAAAAATAAGGATGCACCTACTTTAGAATGCACGTGCACATTAGATTAAACAGTATTATAAGTAATTTCCCTAATGACTTTATTTCAAATAATAACTATTAAGTCTAACAAAGCCTTGATCAGAAATAGTCAAAATAGGGGACTTTAGTCTTTAAACAATGAATTCCCAATTTATACCTTGTATTGCTTGACTTAAAGAAGTTACAATGATAATTAGGGAATTTATGTAAATATGAATTAAATATGAATTACTATGTAAATAAGAATTATCACAAAGGATTTAATACTTAAAATGTAATTGTATGCTTTTGGTGGAGCATGTGGTAGAGTATAGGTTCATAGGTGTGTACTAGACTAATAGCCCTGGAGCCTTTACAAGCCTAGCCCATAGGATTACCCTGGCATCGTGCCACCCGACCTTAGTTCCCAGTGCCTCTGTCGAGTAGAACCACTGGAGTGATCCCCAGGGTGAATTTTCTATTTCCCATCCAGTAATCAAGATTTTTCTTGAGGAGGGCCAGTGACATGCTCTGTTTGACATGTATGGGAAGTTTATTCCATAGCATGGGCAGTCTCCGGGTTACAAACCTGTCCCTGCAACATGTTCTGTTGATTATGGTAATAAGGTTGAGGTCTCTGGAGCACGTGGTATGGAGGGATTGGGATTTCTTTAGATGTAGCATTTCTAGCAGAGCTGGGTCAGACACGGCTTTGTAAGTCAAGCAGAGATTGCCTCTAAGTAGGTGATATGAGACAGAGAATAGTTGGAGTTTTTTGAGTCTGTCCATATAGGACAAGTGTTTAAGGCCTAGGATCCTCTTTGTGAGGTACTTTTGCGGCCTCTCCAGTTGATTCAGGTGTTTAGAGAGGTACATGCCAAGTGAGGCATTGTACTCAATGATTAGCCTAATGAGGGAAGAGTAGAGAGAGACAATTTCCTCTTTCTTCCTGGATGTAAATCCCTTAGTTATGAGATGTGCCACATAGAAGGACTTTCTGACCACAGTGTGAATGTGGTGATCAAAAGAGAGGTTGCTGTCAACCTGTGTTCCCAGATCTCTTATAATGCCTTCTGTGTTCAGTGGACTACCATCGATGTAGTAACTCATGCGAAACAAGTTTTTCCCAAAGGGGATGATGACACATTTTTTGGCATTGAGCTTAAGGCCATGGTTTTGACACCAGTCGTTGGTCTCAATGAGGCCTTTCTGTAGGATGTCAACATCACTCAGGGAGTTAATAATAGCTCCCAACTTGCAATCGTCTGTGAACTTTGTCAGCCAGAGTCCCTTCATGTTGGCCTGGACATCAGAGAAGTAGATACCAAACAGGAGAGGACCCAGAACCGAACCCTGTGGGACTCCACTCGTAACTGGTTGGCAGTCTGACTTGGAGTCAGCTAATTTCACACTGTGGGTTCTACCTGTGAGCCAGTTTC
Source organism: Protopterus annectens (assembly GCF_019279795.1). Taxonomy (NCBI): domain Eukaryota; kingdom Metazoa; phylum Chordata; order Ceratodontiformes; family Protopteridae; genus Protopterus; species Protopterus annectens. Next base: position 1,587,429,078 of record NC_056726.1, read on the forward strand.
CAACCCACCTAGTGATATAGGGGTTGATGTCTAGCTTATTGAGTTTTTCTTTGATTCCTGAGTGGGGAATGGTATCAAAGGCTTGGCTAGATCAAGGTAAGCTGTATGAACCTCCTTGCCTTCATCCACAGCTCTGGTGACTGACTCAAAGAAGTTGACCAAGTTGAGCAAGCATGATCTACCCTTTACAAAACCAAACTGTGTGGGATCCAGAGTTTGGAGATTCCCTATATCCTTGTTTATTAGGTCCATGATGGTGTGTTCCATAGCTTTGCAATCAGACTCGTCAGGCTAATGGGGTGATAGTTTGCAGGGTCTGTAGTTGCTCCTCCTTTGTGGAGAAGGATAACTGTAGCAGTGCACCATTTGGTAGGGACAAAGCCTGAGGTGAGGCTGTGATTGAACAGAGCACACAGGTGAGGTGCCAGTTCACTCTTTAGTTCATGTAGAACACAGCCAGGGATATTGTCAGGTCCCATAGAAGCTGTATTCTTGGCATTGGACAGTGCTGTTTTAACTTGGCCGGTAATACTTGGTGCCTGGCAATCTACCAATCTACTGGTATTGACTGGTTCCTTGGGGGGGAGGGCCAGGGGTAAAGTTGCCACTGAATCTATCGGCCAGCATATTGACAATATCTGTTGGCTCGGTATAGGAGGTACCATTGTGCAGTAGCTCAAAGCAAATCTGGGTATTGCAGTGGGGATTATTTACATAACTATAGAAGGTCTTGTGGTTGTCTTTACTATGTGCTGCAATTCTGTTTTCATAGCTAGCTTTAGAGGATTTGATGAGGGATCTCAACATTTTGTTGAGGCTGATAAGGGAGTTTTTCCAGTCTTGGGACTTCACCTTATTCCAGATCAGTTTCCTCCTTCTGTTGTAGAGTTTGTTTATAGCAGGGGACCACCAGATTGACGTCCTGTTTTTGGAGGAGAGCGTCTTGGTTCTATTGGGTATGACGAGATCCATGCATTTGTGTATGTGTTTGTACAGTGCATTGGTGTATGATTCGGTGGTCATGCAACTGATCTCCATTTGCATGGGTGCCATGAAGATAGCCACCTCTGTTTTAGGAGCCCAAAGTTAGCTTTGGAGAAGTTTTTCATGGTGGTTATCTTTGCCAGGGTGGTGGTGGGGTGGTGGGAGGGATATGGATTTCCAAGGTGATTAGTTTATGGTCAGATCTAACCAGGGAGGAGTTGACTATTGGTGTAGAGCAATGGTCATCCATATTAGTAATGACCAGGTCAAGAATGGTGCTATCTCTAGTGGGGGTAAGAATGAGCTGGTCCAGGGCATTGGAATTAATGAATTCCTGGAAATTTTGGGCAAGTATATTGGTACATGAGTAGTTTTCCCAGTTAATGGAGGGGTAGTTGAAGTTGCCTAGTATGAGAGTTAGTTTGGACCCTAATATTCTCCAGGGTGCTTAGGAACTTGGAGTGTGAGTCTTGGGACATGGTTGGAGATCTATAGCAGGCTACGACCTGAATCGCTGTCTTACCCAATGTTAGCTGCACCTGAAGTATCTCAGATGTGTTATGTTGGGTTACCTGTCTGGAGGTGTGTGCATCCTTTATGAATATGGAAACACCACCGCCTTTGGAGCTTCGGTCCAAGTTCTGGGGCTGAAAGGTGTGGAATGAGTTTTAGCCTGGTAGTGCAGGGGTGCTTTCTGCTGCCTTGAACCAGGTCTCTGTTATGGCACATATGTCAATGTTCTCCATTTTAAGGAGTGCTTCAAGCCAGTGCATTTTGAGATTTAGACTTCTAGCGTTGAGCAGCATGACCCTCAGATTGCATTTGTTTGTAGCTGTTATGGTGGTAATTTGGTGGAACACCACCTAAAAAAGGCACTATAGGGGTGGCAAGAGCCTTGGCCAGTATCCAGAAGCCCAGTGGTAACAGATGCAGGCCATCTCTAGCAAAGCATCGAGGTCTGTCAATCATGTCATTCCAGGCAGACAGATACTGGATTCCCTTAGAATGACTGTGATATCATTCTAGGTGATGGGAGGATGCTGCTCAGGGCTAGGGTCATACCCGCCTGGGCTACATAATCCAAGAGCTCCTCCTTGTCTCTTTTCATGTAGTCCAGGGAGGTACATCTCAGGTCATTCCCACCCACATGTACAATGACAGAGTCATATTTGTACCTGTTGTTGAGGGACCTTACTGCATGCATTATGTGGTAGATCCTGGCACCTGACAGACAACTGTTACTTTCTCCTTATTCAGCCTAGCGAGTGGGACATCAGTGTGCCTTACTATCGAGTCACCTATGACTAGTGTGTTGGGCATGCCGTTTTGCCTTAGGGGCTTTGGTTGAGTGGCACACTGTTTAGGAGCGTTATGGGTCTCATGATTAGTGTTGTGTTGTGGTGGTCGAGTGCGTTTCTGCCTTGGGGGTCTCTGCTGTTTGGGTAGATTTTTATTGCTACTGATATTTATATGCTAAATACTCTTTAGAGAACCAGGAATATGTCTGAGTTAAGCAAAAGAAAATTAGGCTATATTTTTATTGTGATAAGGAAATCAACAACATGATTATATTAGAATTATAGTCAGGAAATTACTAATTTGCTGAAAGCTTGGTTTAGAATTTCATTCTCACTTAGTACTGCAGAAATATAAATTATGCATTTAAGATTTAAGCAGTCCACAATAACGTCATACCTAGGTTCTTAGAAAATGACTTGGGAAATGAAAAAGATGGCTGAAAGGGAAAGGCATAGTTTATGAAATCACATAATTCCTGTTTATCACAGGCAAATTGCCATCTTATGAACCTAGTGTATCACCCATTTGCAAATCATTTCTAAAATCAGTAAAAGGACTTAAAACATATATGTTCGGAATGTTATTGGTAGTGTGAAAGATGTTAATTAAAAAGATAACATAATGTTTAACTGATGAGGAAGCCTAAACCTTGTTACTCAAGTAAGAACATCATGTTGTAATTATCTATGTTTTTTAAGGTATGGGCAAATTGGGATTCTGAGGCTGGGCTACAAACTCCAGCGTATAGGAGAAGCATATCAGGTCAATTACTCAATCCAGTCATTTAGGTCAGTCCTGAAGGGCACAAGGGTATCATTCTATTTAACATTCAGAGGCAGTTTATTCCAGAGATAAGTTGACCACTATGTAATGAATGTATCCCTCTAATATGTTGTACAGTAGATTCCCTCTTATCCAGTCTCACTGGGACTGGACTTTAGGCTGAATAAACGAAGGGCTGGTTAATCAGGAAAAACATACAAAATAGCAGTTATAAATCAGAAAATCAGAAAGCATTTATAGGTCAAAAACGGGGTCTATATTAAAAGCCCAAAAGCCCGTAACATCGAAGCTATGTACATCGACACATAAAGGTTGATGTACATAAACACTGAAACACGTAAATGGTGAAAATCACAGCGCCAAATGTGCTACATCAACAAAGAGCGCCTCACAGGTACATTAACACCAACATTAAAAACAGAATTTAACCCTCACACCCCCCTACTTAAATATACCAACTCTGAGGCCACACTACAGTGGGGAAAAGGATATATTTTCTTATCCCCACGATCACGCTGCTGGCTTACAAACACATTCGGCATTGTGATTTTCGCCATTTACATTTTTTGATGTTTATGTACATCAACCTTTATGTGTCGATGTACATAACTTCAATGTTATGGACTTTCAGGCTTTTAATATAGATCCCAAAAATGAACTTGGAATATAACTTTGTTTTTCTTTCAATATTTTAACATTTTAAGATTAAAATGATGAGCCAAGATGTTGTAAATTGCACAGAGGAGTCAGAAGTGTGTTCTGTGCTGTCTGTTACTATGGCTGTGGCAGAAATTTGAAGGCCAGTTAAAAGGAGGCTGGTTAAAAGGAGGCCAGATAACAGGGAGTCTACTGTACTGTATTTAAATTTTGGTTTGAGTTTCGACTCCTTAGTTTGGGTATAGGTGTTTCCCTTTATTCTATGAAGGTATAAGAATAAGGAGTCTGTAAAATTGAGAAAGTATAGGAATAGACTGTCTGCCCTGTTTTGTTAACTGTGGGGTTTTAAGCCAGTAATCTATTTTGTTTGGAATATTGGGGACCATTCTCACTGTATGATAGAACTGGCCAGGTATATTAAGAAAGATGTATTGTAATCGATAACTGATCTAATTAGGACAGAGTGCAAAGGAAAAATACCATTCATTTAAGTATATGAGATAGGCTTAGAAGTTCTGTTGTGCTATATAGACGTATTCCCTAGCTATTATTGCAACAAGGTAGTCGGAGGTGAAGGAACTGTTGACCCAGTGAGGTAATAGTTATGAGTTTTAAATAAGGAATTTTTCCCAAAGTTGGCAGTGCTGTGTTTTCTGCATTTAGTTTGAGACCTTTCTTTGAACACCATTGTTTTGTAAGGGCTAGTTCTTTCTGAAGCAGTTTCCTATCAATTATGGAATGGATGATGACACCCAGCTAGTAGTCATTGGAGAATTTGATTAGGTGTTGGCAGGGTTAGTAGAATGAATAGCAAAAAAGTGCATAGCAAAAATGGAATGGTCACAGTGCTGAACCCTTTGGTACTCCACTCGTTATTTTCTTACTTTCTGAAGTGGCATCTGCTTCCTTGATTGTGTGAATTCTATCCTTCAGCTAGTTTGAAATCCATCATACCATGGAAGGGTATATTTTCAATTCTTTTAGCTTGCTCACAATGCAAGGGCAGGGTATGGTGCTAAAGATTTTGGCCACATCTCGATATGCTCTGTGGATTGAGTTGCTATGTCCACTGCCTCTCTATACTCTTAAAGCATTTTACCAAACTGAGTTGATGTGATCTGCCCTTCAGAAAACCAAACTATGGGGGGGTGGGCTGTTATCTAAGATTTCTAATACTGTGTTTAAGAGGTAAGGTCAGATGGGATAGGTACCATGGCCTTGCAAATTACACTATTTATGCTGATGGGCCTGTAATTCCTGGGGTATGTTGGGGTATGTATACCCATGATTTGTGGAATTTCAATGTTTCTGGAGTAAAGTTAGCACTAAATCTGCTTAAAATTATGTTATCTGTGTCTTTATGGATAGAGTGGGTAATTCCATTTTGGATTAGTTCTACATATTGCAAGATGTTATTTCTAGTTTCCCAATGTACATGAAGAAGGCTTTGTGAATACCTTTGGTTTTAGATCCACTTTTAGTTTATATTTATCTTTAGCCTTCCTGATGATGATTTTTAGTTCTTGGTGATCTTTCTGATTCAGTCTTTAATGTACAGAAATTTGTTATGAGACATTAAACATTTTTTTCTTTTGTTACACAGATTATCTGTAGTGGTGGACTACCACAGGGATTTATTTTAAAATGTCTTTTTATATTTACCTGTAGTTAGCATCGGTAGATATATGCACTTTTTATGTTTTCTTTTGGAGTAGAATTCATAGTAAAATTTGACACCTGAAGCTTCACAGGGAGTTGTGACATTTGGAAGTAAATTTATTTATTTATTTCAGTTTGACCGGGAAAGTCCATTGGACCAAAGTAGCCTGTTTTCAATGGAGGCCTGAGGAGAAAAGCTTCAGACAGAAAGACAATATACAATGTATTAGTACAGCATATGAGAACAACTGTTTAACATTCAATATACAGCAAGGCAAGATTTTACATATCTTGAAATATATGAGCTGAGTCAATCACTTATAAGATATTAGCAAAAACAATAAATGTATGTTCATTTAATACACTACATGTATTTAGGCAAAGGCATTTTAGAGATGAATTGAAGCAGTGGCAGAGATTAGAGTAGAATAGAATAGGGATTGGTATCAGGAATCCGGTAGGATGGGTACAGGAGCACTCCCAGAGGGAGTAGAGGTGAGAGTGGAGTAGGGTTTTAAAGGATGGTAGGTTAGGGGTAGTTCTAATGTAAGGGGGAAGAGAGTTCCATAATCTGGCAAGGGAGAATGATAGTAGAAGTTGTCGTGGTGTGTGTAAAGGCTTGTAAAGTTCTAAGAGGTTCTGATTTGTAGATCTAAGTGTTCTATGTGACTGGTGAAGTTTTAGGGAAGAGGAGACTGATGGACAGTTAGAAGGTTTGAAACTTAACGTGTGTGCTGTAGTTAGTTGAATGAAATATAAGTAGCTTGGGAGTTCCAACCAATTTAGAGCTTGTAGAGAGTTGCAATGGTGAGTAGAGGATTTGGATCCTGTGGCAAACTTTGAAATTTTGTTATAACATGAGGAAAGTTTAGATTTTAGGGATGATTGGAGGTTAGAGAGTAGCGGAGCTCCATGCAAAAGGGAGGGTAGGAGGTAGGTGGCACATAGGAGTTGTCTAGAAGACAGAGAAAGGTAGCACCTGTGTCGATAAAGCATACCAAGTTTTTGATGAGTCTTTTTAATATTGGTTTGTAGGTGGATATCAAATTTTAGCTGGTCATCAATAAGAACGCCCAGAAGTTTTGTATGTGGAACTATTTCAATAGTTGTTTTGTTTAGGCTAGGTATAGAGAAGGATGCTGTGTCAGCAGCAGTATGTCTAGAAGGGGTAGAGATCATTATTTTAGATTTGGAGGCATTTAGGGCTAGGTGATTGTCAAGCATCCAGGACTCATTGGAGGAAAAGGCTTCTTGCGTAAGGTTTATTAGTAAAGGAAGAGTTTTGGCTGAGCAGATAGTGGAGTCGTCTGCGTATTGCACCAGTTTAGCATTGGAGATCTTTTGGTGGAAATCATTGATGAAAATGTAAAATAGTAAAGGACCCAAAATAGAGCCTTGGGGTACACCTGTTGTGGTGTGAAGGAAAGAGGACGTGCAGTAGTTCCATTTTGCAGCTTCTTCCTGGGCTGAGAGAAGCTGGAGAACCATTTGACAGATGAAGAGGAGAGATTAAGATGGGAGAGTTTAGAAAGTAGAAGCACATGAGAGACAGTGCTGAAAGCTTTAGATAAGTCGAGGAGGAGCATAGAAGCTATGTTCCCAGAGTCAAGAGCAGAGTTAATGATTTCGAGGAAGGAAAGAAGGGCAGTGGTGGTGCTATGTCCTGGTATAAACCCATGTTGGATGGGAGTTAGGAGTTGGTTGTCCAATAGGTAGGGTAATAGTTGGAGGTGAATACATTTTTCGAGTATCTTAGAGATAGGGGATAGGATAGTGATAGGACGAAAGCTGGATATTGAACAGTTTGTATCTCCTTTATGGAGGGGGATGATGAAGGCTTTTTTCCAGAGGTATAGTACATAGGACTCCTGAATGGAGTGATTGATTAGGATGCTGATTGGAAGGACTATGCCATCAGCAACTAGTTGGAGAAATTTGGATGGAATGTCATCTGGGGCATTAGAGCAAGGTTTTAACTTTTGTATGAGCTTTTTTATAGTGTGGGTAGGAATGGATTTGAGAGTAAAAGAGGAGGACTTAAGGTTCATGGATGTTAAGTTTTATCAGTTATGTTGGGGGGGGGTTGTTAGGGAAAGAAGAGGTGAGTTTGCCTATGGAGTCAATGAAAACGTAGTTAAATTGGGTAGCTAGGTGGAGGTCTGGTGTGACTGAGTCAGGGCAAGGGTTCTCTTTTTTGCCTAGAGATAATATTGATGAAATACTATTCCAAAATTTTCTGGGGTTGGTTTTATGATTATTTTGAAGTTTAAGGTAGTAGGATTTGTGGTCAGTGGCTATTTGTTTTTTTACTTGATTTTGCAGTTGCTTGTATTCGGCAAGAGAGTTGGGAGTTTTGCATTTTTGGTAGTATTTCCAGATTTTATCTCGGTGATGCATAAGTAGTTTTGTGTCTTTAGTTAGCCAGGGGGCTGTTTTGGATCTGAGTCTTTTGGTTCTACTGGGGGCGAAGTGGTTAAGTATATCAGTGAAAATTCTATTGACATGTGAGACTGTGGCATCTAAAGGGAGGGACTTTAGAGGGTTTCAGTCTATCTGTTTTAAGGTATTAGAAAAAATTAGAGTGGTTGAAGTTTTGCATGTTGCGGGTGGTAATGTGTCTATGTTGAAAGAGGATGGTGAAAGGGGAATGGCATATGTAGGCAGGGAGATGGTCACTAAGGGAGTCTGCGAGAGTACCACTATCAGAAACTCAGTTTGGGTGGGAGACTAGTATCCAATCAAGGATGCTACCTGTGGTGTAATCTTTATTTGGTCTAGTAGGGGTTTTACTTAGCTGTGTGAATTGATATAAGTTGATGCTTTGAGAAGGGGTAGATGAATCAATGGAAGACCAGTTTATGTTGACATTGCCTAGGATTACAGTCTCACTATTTATGTTGGAAGTGAACCAGGCAAGAATATCTTCCTGTATAGGGATATTGTTACCAGGAGGAATGTACAGGGAGGCAATGCATAAAGTTTTATTGTTATTTACTTTGAGAAGGGCGAGAGTTAGCTCGGCAGTGTCACATGAGGGTATGGGCTTAGTATAGAGGGTGTTACTGTTAAGGAGGAGGAGAAGAGTAAGGCTACTCCTCCACCTTTCTTTTGAGGTCTGTCACTTCTTATAAGTTTATAGTTAGGGGGCATAATTTCAGTATCTCTTATGTGTGGTTTTAGCCAGGTTTCTGTGATAGAGACAATATCAGGTTTGTTATGAGAGATCCAGGCGTGAAAGGAAGGTATTTTATTACAAAGGCTCCTGGCATTAAGTGTGGCAAGGAGAAGAGATTTGTGGTGCAGGGGAGAGCTATGTGAATGTGGTTTAGAGGTAGAGTTGTATGAAGGCCCTAGGTTAGGGCGTATGTCTCCAGAACGGAGGAGGAGGGTGATACATTTTTAGTAGAGTATGGATATGTATCTATTTTCTAATGGGTCATAGGTGTAGATATTAGAACCTAATGAGGTGAGTTAGATCATCATACAATTTAAGCACATTTGAATTTTTAAAGTTCCTGAGTTTAGAGTTATTTTAGAGTTTTTGGATTAGTGACTTTGAAAGAGAAGGTTAATGATTTATAGTCAGTTTTAACCAGGGATGGCAATAGTAACTGCTTGACGCACCTTAGTTTGATGGTGGTGTGGACTAGGTCTGGAATGTCCTAACCCATACTGAACTGGATAGCTATTTGTTCTAAGGAGATATCATTAATGAGGTGTAGGAATCTTTGCGTACAGCATGTGTTTGAAGTTTAGGGACATCAGTTAATTGATGTACAATTGAAATTGCCCAGAATAAAGACATTTCTTGATAAGGGTAGCTCATTGAGGACATTTAGAAGTCTATCATGATTTACTGGGGTCAGGAATTGTGCCCCATATCAGGCTATACATTGATAGCTATTCTTATTAAGAGTTCAGTAAGTTTAGTATTAGGACTGTAGAGGATTTTCTACAAATATGAAGATGTCTCTACAGTGTGCCTCACATCTGAAGGCACTGTAAGTGCTGAATTAAGGTAAGGAAGGAGTACAATTCTTGTACTGAAACCAAGTCATAGTTACAATACACACACACAACAGTGTTCTAAATGTAGAACAGCAAAATCATGCAGGTTGATCTTATGATTTTTCACATTGAAAAGAGCAAACTTGCAAGGTCTTTTGTTTACTGTGCTGGAATGCTGCAATGTCCAATAGTCGGGATGACCTATCAATGTGCTAATGGGGCTGCAAGGGTTTTGGTCAGTATGTGGAAGTCATTAAGTGTGAAGTGTAAGCCAGTTCTCACAAAGTAGAGTGACCTGTCTTCCATTTTCTTCTTCTAGGCTACCACATACTTGACACCTCCCTAAAATAGCCAATTAATGAAGGCAGTTATCTTGTGTTTATATTTAATCATCATTCTAGATGGAGCTAGGATTCCTCCCATGGACAGAGTCTTGCCTATATCTAAAAATATTTGGGGAAATCCTGCAGATCTTGATGTCTGCTCTTTTGGGTTGAACAATGCAAGTTAATAAATCCTGAATGGACAACATCTATGGCATATTCATATTAGTCTGGTTTGAGGGATGAAAGCCCTTGTGACATCATGGACCTTGGCACTGGAGAGACAAGTAACTATTACCAATTCTTAATCAAGATATGAAGGATCGCACCAGACATTTTTAGATGCAGGCAAGACTTTGTCAATGGGAGGAATCCTACCCCCATCTGAAATTATTTATTTGTTTATTTATTTTACATTTGTTGACTGGGCTAGTCTAGCTGGATATATTTCCATTTTCAGTAGAGGCCCTCCACACAAAATATAACAATGAGACATGTTAATAATAAAGAATTAAAAATAAAAGTAAGAATATAAAATAGTAATAAAATCAAAAACTACAGTAATCATGAATAATGATAGGTCAGTTACAAAGCATCTTAATTAATGGATAAAGGCTTCTACAATATAGAAAAAGAGTTAAAGTACAAGTGACTAGAAAAGTTAAGGAGTAATACAAGATTAGAAAATAGGAAAGAGACAGTAGTAAGAAGTGAGAAAAGAAAGAAGACAAAGGAGAAGAGAAGGGAGGGATGAGATCAGAGAAAAGAAGGACTAGAAAGGGCAAAGAAAATCTAGGTATTTGCTAAACTATTTAGCACAGGTAGGGAGTGGGAGAAAAGGGTAGTGAGGGAAGTTAGTCTGGTGTACTACATGAACAAAGCCAGTGATTTTGGAAGTACAGTTTGATTTTTTGTTTGAAAAGAGGTAAGGATGTGATCAGAGTTATATCCCTAGGTAGCAAATTACTTTATGGATTTGATCATGAGTTTACAAGAGGATCAAATCAGGTTGGTATAGTATTTTGTGGGCAATAGTTAGTTGTGAGATTATAAGATAGTTTTGTAGTTCTAGCCAGCCTAAAAGTTTCAAATTAAGACAGTGATGAGTTCTGAAAGTGTTACCAGTGGCAATGTTATTATAGCAAGTTGCTAGTTTGTTTAGATTAGCTTTCTTGAGGTTGGTGAAGATAGGAGAGGCATAAAAGAGAGTAGATATAAGATGGGAGTGGGCAATAGTAGCTCTAGTAGATGGGGTGAGAAATGGTTTAATACGGTATAAGGATCCTATTTTTCTGTTAACTGATTTGATGGTGTTATTGATATGTTGATTGAAAGTGTGATTGTTATCAATGGTTATTCCTAGCAGTTTAGTTGTTGAGTCAGGAGAGATGACAGTGGCGTTGTTTGACAAGATGGTGAAGTTTAATGAGTGGTGGGGGTGAAGAGGAGAAGTTTAGTTTTTTTAGCATTAAGAAGGAGGTACCGTCTAGTAAACCATGTTTCTACTGTGTTGAACATATTTTGAGTTAGTGAGATTAGATCTGAAGAGGAGGATACTGAACAAATAATAGTGGAGTCATCAGTGTATTGAATGCAGGTAGCTTGAGGGATTACAGAGTGAAGATCATTAATATAGAGGGAGAAGAGAAGTGGACCAAGAATAGAGCCCTGAGGGACACCAATAGAAATGGGCAGTAAGGAAGAGATGTGGTTGTCCCAATGTCTGTTACTCAGATATGAACTAAACCATTTAATGGCAAGGTTATCAAATGAGGGATTCGAGAATGTTAATTAAAGAAGAGTGGTTAACCATGTCGAAAGCTTTAGAGAGGTCAATGAATAGAGCAGAAGAGAATAGATTATTGTTGCGATTGCTGTTGATGGTATCTACAAAGGAAAGGAGGGCAGTGGTGGTGCTATGGTGGGGTCTAAAGCCATGTTGACAGTTAGCTATAATGTTATGTAAGTTGCTGATGAATACATTTCTCCATAATTTAGAGCAATTGGTCTAAAGTTAGAGTAGTCAATAGAGTTACTGCCTTTGTGTAGTGGGATAATGTGAGAGACTTTCCAGATATCAGGGATGGTTCCCTCTTGGATAGTCCTATTTATGAGTATAGTTATGAAGAAAAAGGAAAGGGAGCTTGTCAGGAGAGGGGGTACAAGGTTTCAGTTTGAAAATAAGTCTATAGATGAAAGAGGTAGAGATGGTTTGTAGAGAGAAGTTGTAAGAAGAATCTACTAGATTATTTGGAGGATAGAAGTTATTAGTGTTCAGTTGTCTGGCAAGAGATTGAATAGTTTCAGAAAAGAAAGAGTTAAAAGCATTTGCAGTTTGGTGAGGGGTGTCAGGGTCAGCATTTAGTGGGGAGGGAGTTTTGGCTGTTCCTGGTGAAAGGAGTCTATTGATCGAGGACCAGAATTGTTTGGGTTTATTGAAATGAGTTTCTTGAAGTTCACAGTAGAACTTTCTTTTGTCAGTGATTATAGCTTTTTTGGTAAGATTTCTGAGTTGGCAAAAGTGAAGAAAATCAGAGCTGATTCTATGGCATCTCCATTTGGCCCAAACTTTATTTTTAGAGAGGATTAGTTTTTTAGTTTCATTCGAGAGCCATGGGGCTGTATTAGACTTCATTCTATAAAATGCGCTCAGGAGCATGTTTGTCCAAAATGGAAAGGAAAGTAGAATTAAAGAATGATACTGTTCGTTAAGTGGAAATGATTTAGCTCTGAGTTCGTTTTGAAATAGGTCAATTTTAAAGTGTTTGGTAGATTTTTCTTATGTTAGGGAGGTGTAGACAATCAGTCTTTTCTCTTGTAATATAAGTTAAGCAGTGGTCATAGTTCCTACTTTATATGTGATGTTGACTTTGTTAATGAGTATCCAGTCTAAGATACTCTGTTTCTTACTTGGTTTATTAAGCCTTGTAGTAGAGGTAATGGTTTGGGTAAAACCATTTAGGTTTATGATTGTCAGCATTAATAGTATTCCAGTCTATATTAAAATTATAGTTTCTTGGGGAACTGAGAAAGTTTTCTAAGATAGGTATATTGTTACCTGGTGGTATGTACATGCAGATGATGTAGAGGGCTTTCTTTGCATTTAATTGGAGTTTAGTGATGATGGCTTCTACTTTACTATCCTGGGTTGGACAGGCTGAAAGGGTAGAGATATTGAGATGATTCTTAAACAGAATTGCTACTCCACCACCCTTTCATTTAGAATGGTCAAGCCTTAGTATATTATAGCCTTGGGGTATAATCTCAGCATCTTTAGTGACTGGCTTTAGCCAGGTCTCTGAGAGGCAGAGAATGTCAAAACAGTGAGTGTCTAGGAGGGCGTGTAGGTAGGGTACTTTGTTGTTATGTTAAGATGCCCTATGAGGAAGGTATTATTGAAGCTAGGTCTAGATGCTTGAGGAGAAGGATACACGAGGCCAGGGTTGGGGTGAACGTCACCGTCTTTTAAGGTAGGATCATCAGGTTTGGATGTGAAGTTGCTCTTAAGAAGGGTTAGAGGTTTCATTTTTTTATCTGAGGGTAAGGCATAGGTGAGGTGAGAGTGCCTATGGAACTTAGGTAGATGGTAGCTAGGGGTGGAATTTGTATTTAAGAATGAAGTGAGAGAAGTGTGGAAGGTAGATGTATGTTTCTGTGTGTGGCTTGGCTGGATATTAAGTGGGTGTTCGATGAAGGTAAGAAGGTAGGTTGAGAATAGGGTGGTTGAGAGTAAAACTGAGAGTATAAGCAGGGTAGGTAAGTTGGGAGTCATGTTTACAGGTAAATCAAGGTAGAAGTGGTTATAAAGTAGAGGTACAAGATTAGGATTAATGAGGTGGTAGTATATGTGTAAGCTGAAAGAAAAATAAAATAAAAGTAAGAGATGAGGTAAGGATATTAAAGGATATTATGATTAGATATAAACACAAGATAGCTGGCTTCAATATTTATCTAAGTAGCTGGAGTCCCATCCATAAGGGAAAAAAATTCCTATATAATACCAGTCCACAAAGGTGGAACATCAACAGAATTTTCCAACTATAGACATATTAATAATTACACTGTCTGTTAGAAATTCTAGAAAAAAATCATCCACTTGCATCTTATGCAGTACATTAAATCTAGCAACCTTTTGTCCAAAATACGACATGATTTTAGGTATCAACATAGTACTATGCCTGTTTCTTCCTCTTCACCAGTATCATACTTGCTTCCTTCATCTTCACCAGTATCATAAGCCCATATAGAAATGACAGCAATCTGGTATCTTTACTATTCTTAGCTTAATCAAAAGCATTTGGCACCATATCCTGTCAACACCTTCTTACCAACCTTTCTTCCCACTGCCTCACCTAGTTCTCTCTCTCATGGTTCTAAAGTTATCTGGCTGACCGGTAACTTGCAGTCAAATTGAAACAAAATCCCTCCTCCTTCCTATGAGTCAATGACAGCATCCCAAAAATATCAGTACTAGGCTCCCTCTTATTCAACATTTTAATAAACAACGTACACACCAACATGCACCTTGCTAATGTAGTTTAATATGCTTATGATACGACCCTAATGTGTGCAGCCCTAGCCCTATCAATATTTCAGAACATAACCCAGCATTCATTCACTGCTATCAAACATAGGCTAAAATGCAAATCTACTTTTAAATCTTAAATAAAATAAACAAACAAACAAACAAAAAAAACAAACAAAACTGTAAATCAAACAAAACTTCTGGGCATCCTAATTGATAATAAACTCAAATTTGACCACCTCATACTGCAATCCATTTAAAAATACTAGAAACTCAGTTCCCAGTATAGAATAAAAAACTACCTGACAGGCAATGAAAGAAAAACATTGGCATATTCCTACCTTCTTCCACCCCTACTAGATTCCTCACCTATTTATACAAACCTAAATACCATGCTTAATGTCTGTCTTAGTACCTTAGAATAAAGTAGCCAAATGTGCTGCCAAATTTGTGTGTAGGATTCATCATTGTAGTGTACAGAAACAACAAAACTGGCAAGAGCTTCCCAACTATTTAACATCCACACAACTTATTACTACAGAGTCATATACAAGCACAAGAAAAATGCCTAACCCTAAAAGATACCCTGCAGCACTATTCTACAAAAAGACACCTTCGCTCAACCACTAAACTCTAAGCATTCATAACAGTCAAATAACTCAGCAGGTGATGTAATGCTTCACTTGACCAATAAACTCTAAGCATTCATAACATAGTCAAATAACTCAGCAGGTGATGTAATATGCTCCTATTACATATCTAAACTCTGGCACACCATCCCAACATATCAAAAGTAGACCATGAAACTTTTCATGTTCAAGCTGTTACTAAACACAACACCCAAACTCCATGTGGTTGTGCACATATTTCCCACATGTTTGACACCATTTTCCTTTGTCAGATCATTCACGCTTTCACTGAATAATCTCCATCTCCTTCTACAAAATAAAACTTTCAACCTCTCCTCCTCAGTTTCCTTCCTATTTTCACCCCGCTTTAAATTTGAATTTCTGTCTGACATTGCCACTTTATCCATCACTTGCAAATACTTTCCAGCACTCTTCTATAGCCTGGTTCTATCTTAATATGCAACCTAGTATTTTTATCTCCACTATCATTGAGTCATCAGCTATACAATGCTTGTCTCCCCCTTCTAGGGTTAAGTCTTATATACAACCAACTAATGCTCAAAACTCATGAACTCAATATTATTTATTCCTAACATCTATAATCTAGTCCACCATAGAAATGTCTTGTGAGTCCTATATAATGTTTGCTTCTCACATATGTTGCATGTGAACTGTTTGCATAATACTTGATTTATATTTTGAAATTAATGTCATTTACAATATCACCACAGAAGAAATACCTGTTTTATCTTCTTAGAGTGTCACAACAGAACAATTACCAGCTTGTATCCAGATGAGTTTGGAACTATCTATGTGATGTACCTGTAATGTTCCTGTAAATAATTTGTCCTGCCACGATTATCTTAAATGTATGTCCTGGAGCTTTTGCCCCCTCTGATTTTCCTGGTCTCATATAAATATATATATATATATATATATATATATATATATATATATATATATATATATATATATATAGCAACATAGTGATGGTTTTGCATGCCGCCCTTGTAATGCCAAGACAACCAGATTGTGAGGGCATAAAGGAAACTTGTGAGAAGCTTGTTGCAGTAAGAGTACAGAAGGATATCTGCTGTTAGCAGTTGCAGATTCCTGATAGAAAAGACTAGAAGGACTCACAAGAGACTACAAAGGAACTGGACAAGAATTTTACACACTGTATTGGAAAAAGTGTTATCAGGGAGTGGAGAGTCTTTTTCTGATGTGAGAAGAATGAATTGCTTATCTAATAACTTTTGTCAAACCTGGCAGGGGGCTTGATTGAAAGTTTTCTACCTATAAGAATAGATCTGTTTGTTGTTAAAAGAAAAAAAAACAGTATAAGAATTTGACAGAAAGTTGAAAAATAAAGGTATATGTTCTCAGTCCTTAGACTTTTTATTTACTGAAAGAACTCTATAGAAGCATTCTTAGCATTGGTTTATATTATTCCATGAGGATGGCGAAAATCCTACTTTATTTTTACCTTGTAAATAAGCCTGAGTTTTAATCGTTAAATCTGCACTTTCTAGAGGTGTTTAGCTTAAAATTTTAACATCACTCATTACAGCACTACAAGGGGACATATACAATTATGAAAGAGAAAACAAACCCATATAAAGATTTCTTTCATAACAATTTTTGACAACCGTGCCCTGGCACAGCAATCAAGGAGCCTCAATCCTCACCATTAACACCAGGGAGGTCATCTCATAGAAGAGAAGAGGATAACTAATACACACAGTAAAGTACAATTTCCCTTAAGTGCATACAGAGATCACAGTCTGAGTCTGGTTGCTCCCTTTCCCACCAGGTCCCCAATAAGACTGCCCACTGGCACAGCTATAGGATCCCGGTCTCAGCCTAGCTGGGCAAGCTAAAACCTCCAGTACCCTCTCTGTCCAACCTGTGATTCGTGTCCCTGCCAAGTAGCTGACACAACACACACACACTTTGAGAAAAGTGTTTATACAACTTCACAGACACTCCTGAGAAAGGCTAACACAGATTCTCCAGCTGTGCCCCTTTACCCAGACTATATAGTACTATTTACTGCCACCACCCAACTAATAATATCAGCTACTAAAAGGCCCTTAAAAGGGTGTCCAGTTAATGCTGTGCAATATTATTGTCCAATGGTAGTATGACTAACAGTCAAGGCTTACTTTAGAGTGGTCTATTACAATAACCTCTATAAATATGCGATGTACTCTAGAGCTTATCTCTACACAAGCCAGCCACAGGTAGAAGGTTTTAAAAATATTTAATAATAAATAATTAAAACACAAGACAAAACTACTACACCACAGAGATATCTAAGAGTTCAGAGATCACACAGAAACTTAAAATAATACAGTAGGACAGGTCTGATTAAAAAAAAATACCTAATTAATCTTTACTAGCTTTAACTATTCCTACAAGAAATCACAGTGCTACAACTTACATGTGAGCATAAGGCAAAGTGCTGATAAGTTGGATATCAAGATCAAAATGCCCCAGTCTCTTGTGAGAAATAGTATTTAAACATTACTAACAAACATGTCTCTAAGGCCCTCCCAAATTACATCATTTTTGACACTTAGGTTTTCCCAGTATTCATATTGCATCATCTTAACACCTGGTCTGAGTTCTCAGGCCACAAACTGCATTATTTAGCAATCTAACACCTGCACAGAAACGTAAAATAATAGAATACATTTCACATGTATATTCTAACAGAAACTAGAGCAATAAAGCACATTCCACATCTAAATTCTGGTCATAACCTTTAGCCTTAAAACAATGGGCAGGAAACCTTCATCCAGCCGCACTGGCTCTGAATTCTAACATGAAAGGGTTACAACATGCTTCACTGGGCCAGTAGAGTGCAATGTTGTCACATATTTTGCAGTTCAACATTTCACAGTATCATTACACTCAAGAAACATGCCTGTATTTTACATTTATTTACAAATGCTAAAATTATATGTCAAATTCTATTTGACTAGGCTGGCAGCCTTCGCCCATCTCTCCCCAGTCATCACCCCCCCCCCCCGGGAACCTCAAGCAAGTTTTTCATTTGCCCCTTGAGAAACATCGCTTGAGACTGTCCGGTCTATCTGGGTGTACCTCACCCCATTCCCAGTCTTGACAGCCCATCTTCATTGACATTGCTACTCCCCCTGCGGTGCTGCACTGACATATTATATGCTTGCAACCCCAGACTTCATCTTAGCAACTTGGCATTTTGCTGACTGGCTCTGTTTAAACATGTTAGAGAGTTGTGATCTGTCATCACTGTGAATTTTCTTCCATACAGATAAGGCTGAAGTTTTTGTAGTACCCACACTATGGCTAGACATTCCTTTTCTACCGCTGCAAAGCATTCCTCCCTGGGTTGGAGCCTACGACTGAGATAAACCACTGGGTGCTCTTCTCAATCTGAAGAAATCTGGCTAAGTACAGCCCCCACCCCATAGTTTGAAGCATCCACCTGCACAACAAATTATTTGCTATAGTCTGTACTGGCTAACACAGGGGGTCCTCCCAAAGCTTCCTTAAGCTTCTGAAATGCCTGCTCACATGCTGGGGTCCACACTGCCTTATCTGGCCTGTTCTTCCTTGTCAGTTCTGTGAGGGGAGCAGCTATGGTACTATAATTGAGAACAAACTCTCTGTAGTACCCTGCTTTCCCTAAGAATACCCTCACCTGCTTTTTGGTAACAGGTGCAGGCTATGCTTGAATAGCTTCCACTTTGTCAGGTTATGGCCTTATCTTACCACTACACACTCTACGTCCTAGATAGGAGACCTCTGCCATACCCACCTGGCATTTGCTCGGCTTAATGGTCAACCTTACCCTCTGTAGTCTGCCCAGCACCTCCCTGACATGCTGAAGGTGCTCTTGCCAGGAATGGCTGTAGATAGCAATATCATCCATGTAAGCAAGGGCAAACCCTCCTGGTCCTGCTAAGATATGATCTACCAGCTTCTGGAAAGTCACTGGGGCATTCTTCATCCATAAGGGCATCTTTGTGAACTCATACAAACCAAAAGGAGTCACAAAGGCTGACTTCCCTCTAGCACTGGGAGTCAAGGGCGCCTGCCAGTAACCCTTGCTAAGATCAGTGGTTGTAAGATACTTGACCCCACCCAGGTGCTCTAGGGCTTCATCTGTCCTAGGCATGGGGTAATCATCTGACTCTGTGTGACTATTTAATTTCCTGTAATCCACACAGAACCTGGTGCTGCCATCCTTCTTTGGCACCAGCACTACTGGTGAGGCCCAGGGACTGTTGGACTCTTGAATCACCCCTAGTTCAAACATCTCCTGTACCTCCTTCCTCATAGTCTGTTTGACTCTCTCAGACACCCTATAAGGGGCCTGCCTCATAGGCCTTTGGGGTCCTGTATCCACCTGGTGCTGCACCAGGTGGGTGCTCCCTGGTTTCCCAGTGAACATGCCCCCAAACTCCTGCAACACTGCTCGGATTTCTTGAACTTGGGAAGGAGATTGCTGCTGGGACATTGCTACCCCTTTCCACCGAGGTGTCAGCCTGACCTTCACTGAGGAGATCAGTCACAAGTTCTCTCTCAGACTCCTCCTGCAATTCACTGCAAATGCTCAGCACAAGGCCTCCCTATCATGGTAAGGTTTCATTATGCTAACATGGTACAATTTGTGCCCCTGCCATCTGCCTAGCACTTTCACCATGTAGTTAACATCACTTACCTTTCTTACCACCTTGTAGGGTCCCTCCCAAGATGCTTGCAGCTTGTTGTGTCTGACAGGAATGAGAACCATTACCTGTTGCCCCACAGCATATTCTCTAGCTTGAGCATTCCTGTCATACCTCACCTTTTTCTGTTGTTGAGCTTCTGCCAGGTTCTCCTGGGCCAAGCCCATGAGTTCCCTGAGCCTTGTACTGAGGTTCAGGACATATGCCACAACAGACTCCTTGTGAGTCTCACACTCACCTTCCCACATATCTTGAATTAAATCTAGACGTCCACTCACCCTATGCCCATTCAGCAACTCAAAGGGTGAAAAACCTGTGGATTCCTGGGGAACCTCTCTGCAAGCAAACAACATATGGGGTAAATATTTGTCCGACTCCCTCTTAAACTTATTTGCAAATGCCCGTAGCATGGACTTGATTATAGAGCTTAACCTGTCAACAAGACCATTAGTCTGGGGATGGTAGGGGATGGTCTTCATGTTCTTCACCCCACAGGATGTCCACAGACAAGCCAGCAGGTCTGACATAAAATTGGCACCTCTGTCAGACAGTATTTCCTTTGGGAAATTTACCCTGCTGAAAATCTCTAGCAAAGCATTTGCCACCTTCTCTGCCTCAATGGTGGACAAAGCCACTGCCTCAGGGTATTGTGTAGCATAATCTACAATCACTAGGATATACTTTTTCCCTGTGGAACTTGGAGTACTCAGAGGACCCACAATATCCATAGCTACCCTCTGAAATGGGTCCTCAATCACAGGCAAAGGTATCAAAGGAGCTCTCACCTTGTCCCCTGCCTTGCCTACCTTTTGGCATTGCTCACAGGTCTTGCCCTACCCTGTTACATCTCTGGAAATTACAGGCCAATAGAAGTTTTGCATAATATGCCTCTTTGTATGTTTTATGCCCATATGACCTGCAAAGGGAATATCATGTGCTATGGCTAGAAGCGCCAGATAGGTTCATAGGTTCATAGGTTCATACTAGGCTATCTGCCCTAGGGCATTTATAAGCCTAGCCAGAGTGTGTATGGCTTTCGCCACCCATTTTAAATTAATTTTGCTATGCCCTTTTTCGAGGTTAGTATACTGTGCCTCTGTCTAACAGTGACACAGAAGTGATACCCGGGGTAAACCTACGATCTCCCATCCACTCATCAAGATTCCTCTTGAAGAGAGTCAATGAGGGACTCTGCCTAACCTGGACTGCGATTTTATTCCAGAGTGAAGGGAGCCTCTGGGTTATGAATCTGTCCCTCCAGCATGTCCTATTTATTTCAGTGCTGATGTTTAAGGCCCTGAAGCGCATAGCTCGATGGGATTTGCATTTTCTGAGGTGCAGCATGTCCATTAATTCCGAGTTGGACATGGCTTAATACGTCAGGCACAGATCACCTCTGAGCAGGCGGTATGCCACTGAGTAGAGCTGGAGTTTCTTTAACCGGGCAGCATACGGCATCTGTTTGAGCCCCTTGATCCTCTTGGTGAGGTACTTTTGGGGTCTTTCCAGTTGCTGCAGGTGTCTGGTAAGGTACATCCCAAAAGGGGCATTGTACTCAATTATGGGCCTGATGAGGGATGAGTAAAGAGGCACGATGACCTCCCCTGATCTAGATGTGAATCCCTTCATGATTAGGTGGGCTATATAAAATGTTTTTCTAACCACTTTGGACACGTGGTTGTCAAATGAGAGATTGCTATCAACTTGGGTCCCCAGGTCCCTAATTACTTCTTCTGTACTTAATGGATTACCACCTATGTGGTAATTTGTGGGCACTTTGTTTTTGCCAAAGGGGATGACTATACACTTTTTGGCGTTTAGCTTGAGGCCATGGCTCTGGCACCAGTTGTCTGTTTCTATGAGGCCCTTTTGGAGGATGCTTGTGTCGGCTGGAGAGTCTGTTATGGCGCCCAGTTTGCAGTCATCTGTGAACTTGGTCAGCCACAGTCCTTCCATGTTGGCCTGTACCTCCGAGAAATATATACCGAACAAGAGAGGTCCCAAGACTGAGCCTTGTGGGACGCCACTTGTAACAGGTTTGGAGTCTGACATGGCTCCAGCTATTCTAACCATGTGGGTTCTGTCCTTGAGCCAGTTTGCAACCCATCTAGTGACATAGGGTTTATATTTAAGCTGGTGAGCTTATCTATAATGCCAGTGGGGTATTGTATCGAAGGCTTTTGCGAGGTCCAGGTAGGCTGTGTGGACCACCTTCCCTTGTCAATGGCCTTGGTGACTGTTTCAAAGAAATCAACCAGGTTTAAGAGGCAGGATCTGCCCTTAACAAAGCCAAACTGGGTAGGATCCAGTGTCTGTAGGTCCCCAGTATCTTTATTTATAAGGTCCATGATGATCCTTTCCATAGCTTTGCAGACCAAGCTAGTGAGACTTATGGGGCGATAGTTTCCAGGATCCGTTGAGGCACCACCTTTGTGGAGAGGGACCACTGATGCTGTACGCCACTCTTTGGGTACATATCCTGTAGTAAGGCTGAGATTGAACAGTAGTTTTAGGTTTGGATTTAGCTCTTCTTGGAGTTCATGTAGGGCAGCCGGGACACCGTCTGGTCCCATTGATGCTGTGTTTCTTGCTTTGGAGAGGGCAGCTCTTACCTGAGCATCTGAGATGTCAGGGGGCAGCACTCTGCTGGGATAGATATTAGCCCTTTGGTGGGGAGGGAGAATTTGTGCTGAACCTGTCAGCTAGGATGTTGGCAATGTCTGTGGGTTCGGTGTATTTTTTGTCATTTTGGACTAATTCTGAGCATATCTGGGAATTCCCACCCAGGTTCCTAACATAACTAAAGAAAGCCTTGTGATTATCCTTAGTGTCCTGTGCAATTTTTCTCTCGAAGCTGGCCTTAGACAATTTTATGAGTGCCCGTAGTTTTTTTGCTAATACTGATCAGAGATGCCTTCCCTTTTTGGGATTTTGCTCTGACATGTAGTAGCTTCCTCCTTCTATTGTATAGTTTGTTTATGGCTGGGGTCCACCAGACAGGATGTCTGCCTTTGGAGGATTGGGTCTTGGTTTTATTTGGGATTGCATGATCCATGCATTCCTGAAGGTGTTCATAGAATGTGTTTATAAAGGATTTTGTGGTCTGGGCCGTATTATCCACAGGCCGGGGGCTTTGAAGGATTCCACCTCGGTTTTGAGGAGTGTGAAATTTGCTTTAGAGAAGTTTTTCACTGTGGTTTTCTGGGCATGGGGTGGGGTCGGGATGTGAATATCCAGTGAGATTAGTTTATGGTCTGATCTTACCAGTGAGGGATACACTTCTGGTCTGGAGCATAGAGTCCCCATGTTGGTGATGATCAGGTCCAGTATGTTTTCCCCTCTTGTGGGAGTGGTAACAAGTTGTTCCATAGCATTTGAGTTTATAAATTCTAGGAATCTTTGGGCTAGGGTGTTGGAGCTAGAGTAATGCTCCCAGTCTATGGTTGGGTAGTTGAAGTCACCCAATATAATGGTGTTTGGAGAGACCTTCATATTTTCCAGTGTTCTCAGGAAGGCCGAGTGGGGCTCCTGGGTTTGGGAGGGTGGTCTGTAGCAGGCTATAAACTGGAAGGCAGTTTTACTCACTGTTAGTTGCACATGGATAGTCTCTGATGCTTCGTGCTGTGCCACCAACCTGGAGGTGTGAGTATCTTTGACGAATATTGATACTCCCCCTCCTTTTGTGGTTCGGTCCAAGTTTTGGGGCCGAAAAGCATGGTATGAGGTATAACCTCATAGTGCTGGGGTGCTTTCGAGAGCCTTGAACCAGGTTTCTGTTACTGCACAGATATCAATGTTCTCCATGCTAAGGAGAGTTTCGAGTGCATGCATCTTGAGGTTTAGACTTCTGGCGTTGAGTAGCATTACTCTTAGTTTCTTATCCCTTGTGATACCTATGGAGGTGGGTTTGTCTTTTGAGCCTTGCCTAAAAAAGGCACTATGGGGGTAGCAAGAGCCTTTGCCAATATCCAAAAGCCCAGGGGTGACAGGTGCAAGCCGTCCCTAGCGAAGCATCGTGGCTTGTCGAGCATGTCATCCCAGGCTGACAGGCATTGGATCCCCTTTGAATGACATCAATACTTAAGCCAATTGTTGAAATTGATAATCTTGTCTTCATACTGTAGCATCATTCTTGGTGAGGGTAAGATGCTACTCAAGGTCAGGGTCATACTGGCCTGGGCTACATGCTCAGAGAGCTCCTCTATGTCTCTTTTCATGTAGTCCAGGGAGGTACGTCTCAGGTCATTCACACCAGCATGGACAATGACTGAGTCATATTTGTACTTGCCTTGGAGTGACCTGAGTGCTTGTGTTATGTGGCGGATCCTAGCGCCCGATAGGCAGCTCACCGTGACCTTCTCCTTGTTCAGCCTGGTGAGCGGGGCGTCAGTGTGCCTGATGATAGAGTCACCTATTACAAGTTTATCAGGTGTGTTGTTTAGCCTTAAGGGCTGTGACTGTTTGGCACACTGGCTTTGTGAGCTATGTGTTGCACGTGTTTTGTTTTGGGGTAGCGGTTGCTTGGGTGTCTGCTTTGGAGGTCTCTGCTGCTTAGGCAGATTTTTATTTAGAGCCTCCAAGTATGTTTTTGTGTGTTTATGTGTTTGGTTTGCTGTCGTGGTAGGTCTATGTGAGACTAGAATTGTAGTGAGTGTGGTTTCCTACTCCTCCTGACTGGTTACGACAGTACTGAGTTGAGAGAGCTTAGCCTCCAGTTTGGCTATATGGTTGCATCTCTCACATGTGTTGGAATTTGTTGGGAGGAGGAGAGTGTTGTCTGTGTACATTAGGCAGTTTTAACATTGCCTCAAGATTCCCAGGTTCACCAGCTGGACCGGAGAGGAGATTGACAACTGACCTTTGGACATGCTAGAATAGTATTGGGAATTCCTTTATAATTGAAAAAAAGGGCCAATGGGGAACAAGTTACTCAAGGGGAGTTTTTGAGGGTGTAGTGCTTTTAATTTTTTAGTCCTGACTTATATAATTGCTTTAGTGAGCAAGTGCTAGGCTTTAATGTAGGAATAGGGTGTTTATTATGAGAACTAGATCAGTTCCAAGGCTCAAACCCAAATAAGCGGTGCTGCTTGATGCCGCGCTATGCACAAAATCACGCAAGCCGCGCTACAGCGGGTTTTATACAGGCGGACTTGAAAGAGCTAGAAATTGGCCCAAAACAGCCAACAGACTACCAGATTCCTGCGCTGGGAACACTCCTCCAGGGACAGATAGGCTGCTCCAAGCTCCCTACTGCCACTGGTGAACAAAGAAGCCTCCCTCTATCCAAGAAAGGAAATGGCAACACGGGAACTTTCCAAAAGTCCAGAATACAGCAAAGCCTGTATTTGGACTACTCTAGGTTAGGAAAGACGGGAAACAAGGATAATTAATTTGTTTTTTTTTTTGTTTTTTTTTTGCAACAAACAGCAGGAAAATGCAATAAATATTTAACACAGGCTAGCGCACTTGAGTGTGTAGCCTCAACAGGTAAATGCAACAAACAGGACAAACTTTAAAAGTGCAGGTGCAAAAACAACTTTAAACAGTTTAAAACAGTTCAAGAAACAGAAATACTTGCAGTTTAGCTAGATCGGACAGTCGCCCAGATAGTAGCAGGAAAAAAACACTTTTATCAGGTTAGCAGTCGCTCTTTTGGCCTCTCTGCTGCTAGCACCACTCTGCCGATGGTAAGCTCTAGGCACTACCAACTGCTGTACTCTCTCATCTTCTATCCCTCCCTCAGGGGCCCACTCTCTGCATGGTAACTCTTTGTTCCAGTATACAGATTCCCCCTTCCCTTGAGAATCAGGTGCCTCCCTAGCTACCTGCCTTAGGCCTTGCAATGTAGGGTCTGAGAGTTGAGCCTGTCTCAAGTCTCTCCTTGTAACCCTTCCCAGCTCCCCTTCCACAGGAAGTCTGGCATCTTCTGACAGTGGTGCCTCACTGTCAGCCTGGGTACTACTACTCACCTCTACCTTTGCAGTTTCCCTGTCCAAGGGAACATCAGTACCCACAAGCAGTTGTGGCTCACATTCAGTCTCAGTGCTACAGCATAGCTCACTTCCTGAAGTAACCACATCAGCAGTCATGGCATCAAGTATGCAGTCTGTCTAGGTCTCCCCCAGGCTACCAGACACACATGCTTGTCTCCTAGCCTTACTGCATGTAACTGCATAAGTACATAGTACTGCCTCATCCAAATCCGTCCCTCTCAGGACATCTGCAGGATGGTAGTTCCATACCCCTGTTGTCCCAAGACAACCTACTATTGGCATTTTGTCTTTCCCACTTACTGGCTCCCTCACCTTTGGTTCCCCACCTTGTCTCCATGGACATCTGTATGCCACATGGCCCCCACTGGTTGCGTTCAAAACATTTCACCCTAGGTCCTAGACATATACCTGGACTAGTGTCTTCCCCTGCTACTGGAAAATTCTGTTGGGGCAGTCTGTGCTGCCCACCATGGGTTCTTTTAGTCCCATGAGCAGTACTGGTGGTCCCTTTCCTGTGCAGGTCTGCCCTGCTTGCTAGGTATAGGTCTCCCTTCTTCCCCAACTCCTCTGAAGTAGTACATTGTCTATCAGCTAACCAGATCCTCATATACTTAGGCAAAGTGCTAAGGGCTTGTTCCCTTACCACAAGGTCTGCCAGCCCTTCAAAAGTGGTGACCTAACATCCACTCACCCAGCTATGAAAATAAGTGCTCAGTTCAGCAACATATTCACATACTTTTTCATCTGCCTAGCATCTATGATCACAAAACTTTTTCTTATACATTTCAGGTGTTAGCTTAAAGCATTCCAACAAGAGTCTTTTTACAGCAGTATAATCAAAACAGTCAGTGTCATGCATTTTTGCTAAAGAAGTTACAGCTTTACCAAGGAGTAAGAGGGTCAGGAACTGTATCCAGAGCCTTTGGTCAACTTCATACTGTTTACATACCCGCTGAAACATATGAATGAAGCTATCAAAATTATCCCCCCTTTAAACTATGGAAGAAATTTACTGACCTTTTGTGCTTCTGGGGTCCGGTTACTCCCTTCCCCATTACCTCCATGACTCTGGCAATGAGTCAGCATTTCCCTCTCATGCCTCCTCTGCCGGTCATTTTCCTCAGCTTGTAGACTCCTCATTTTCTCAGCAGCTTCTAGTTAAATATGCCTGGCCTCCAACTCAAGTCTCTTTAGCTCCAGCAGGATTGTTAAGTCCACTACAGAAAGGTTGAGCTGTCCATTCTCTGAGGATATGATATTGTATCTCCACTGTCAGTCTGATTGTCCTCCAGGCTGCAGTTTTCTGATGCAGCTGTAACCAAGGCTGCAATCAGGTCTGCTTTAGTCAGGTTTCCATGCACCAGTCCCCTAGCCTGGCACATCTCCTCCAGCTAGCTCCTTGTCAGTTTTCCATACTCTTCTGCTGACATGCTGCCTGCTCACCCTGACTAACACTAAGCTAACAAAAGAAATAAAACAATTGTGATCTGAACTCTGAGTATACACTGCGTGGCTGTTTTAGAGTAGAAAACAATTTTAGAGATCAATGTACATAAACTACAGGAATTCGCTCTACCTACACCACTACAAGCCAATTATTATGTGAAGTAGATCCCACCACTGCCAAACACTTGTGATGACCGTGCCCTTGCCCGGAAATCAAGGAGCCTCAATCCTCACCACAAACACCAGGGAGGTTGTCTCATAGAAGAGAAGAGGATAACTAATGCACACAGTAAAGTAAAATTTCCCTTAAGTGCACACAGAGATCACTGTCAGTCTGGGGCTGGTTGCTCCGTTGCTCACCAGGTCCCCAATAAGACTCCTAACTGGCACAGCTATAGGGTCCAGTCTCAGCCTAGCTGGGCAAACTAAAACCTCCTGTACCCTCTCTGTCCAACCAGTGCTTTGTGTCCCTGCCTTGTAGCTGACACAACACATACACACTTTGAGATAAGTGTTTATACAACTTCACAGACACTCCTGAGAAAGGGTGACACAGATTCTCCAGCTGTGCCCCTTTACCCAGACTATATGTTAGAAATTACTGCCACCACCCAACTAATAATATCAGCTAGTAAATGGCCCTTAAAAGGGTGTCCAAGTATTACTGTGCAATATTATTATCCAATGGTAGTATGACTAACAGTCAAGGCTTACTTTAGAGTGGCCTATTATAATAACCTCTATAAATATGCAATGTACTCTAGAGCTTATCTCTACACAAACCAGCCACAGGTACAAGGTTTTAAAAATATTTAATAATAAATAATTAAAACACAAGACAAAACTACTACACCACAGAGACAGCTAAGAGTTCAGAGATCACACAGAAACTTAAAATACAGTAGGACAGGTCTGATTTCCAAGAAAAGTACCTAATTAATCTTTACTAGCTTTAACTATTTCTACAAGAAATCACAGTACTAAAACTTACATGTGAGGATAAGGCAGAGTGCAGATAAGTTGGATATCAAGATCGAAATGCCCCCAGTCTCTTGTGAGAAAGAGTATTTAAATATTACTAACAAACATGTCTCTAAGGCCCTCCCAAATTACATCATTTTTGACATTTAGATTTTCCCAGTATTCATATTGCATCATCTTAACACCTGGTCTGAGGTCTCAGGCCTCAAACTGCATTATTTAGCAATCTAACACCTGCACAGAAACTTACAACAATAGAAGACATTTCACATGTATATTCTAACAGAAACTAGAGCAATAAAGCACATTCCACATCTAAATTCTGGTCATAAACTTTAGCCTTAAAACAATGGCCATGAAACTTCATCCAGCCACACTGGAGCCAAATTCTAACATGAAAGGGTCACAACATGCTTCACTGGGCCAATAGAGTGCAATTTTGTCACATATTTTACAGTTCCACATTTCACAGTATCTTTTACACTTAAGAAACATACCTGTATTTTACATTTATTATCAAGAAAACATGCCTGTATTTTACATTTATTTACAAATGCCAGAATTATATATCAAATTCTATTTGACTAGGCTGGTAGCCTTCGCCCATCTCTCCCCAGTCGTCACAGCAATTACTATTCAGTTTACCATTACATAGCTTGATCATATGCTGCCTTCCATAAAACTTCAGTTCTAATGAATAATATTCTTTATGAATTGTTCTAAGGGATTCCATTTACTTCTGTCATTGGCTCTTACTTTTTTTTAAAGATCCTCGTGTACTTCTTTTGTCCCCTTTACAACATTCAATAATTCTGATGTGGTTGGTTTAGAGTTTGTTTTCCGATTTCCAGTAATTTTTTTTTTGGCAACCAAAAGCAATAAATTTAATAGGGCCTTACTTTTATCTAAAGAATTGTTGCATTATTTACAATAATTTGCTTTCCCTAGCATTTCTGACAAATTACCTTTAGGGAGTTTTTCCAGTATACCAACTCATTGAACCCCCCCCCCCAAAAAAAAAAAAAAATGTTCCTAAGCACCCTTCTCTTTCAGATCACAATTGCTGGCTACTCAAGGAAAAATTCTCACTAGTCTAAATAGCTATGAAACACTTCCATGCAAAAATTGTAAACCTCTTAGATTTTGTTGCATATTGATTGATTCTTACAGTCATTATGCATTATTTAATATGCTTTACTAATTACCCCTTTTTAAACCACAGATTTTGTTCTAGACTCAACTACACAAAAAAACAAAGCTGATCTTTTATTTAACACTTTCCTATCTCTTTCTGCTTGACTATTCTCTATTACCAATTCCAAGTCTCCAACCTGCAGTCCAAAGTTCTGCTTGGTCTGATCGTACTCTATGGCTATCACCCATCCTAGTTATCTGCTTTTAATGCATCAATTCATTTGGTAATTTTATCCAAGAAAATCCAGCTACTTCTTATGTGTTTTCAATGCCTCTACTTGCAGTTATCCTTGTTGATAAATTCTTCATTCCCTTGTTGGCTTAGTTCTCAAAACTACTTTCTGTTACCTTGTAAGTTATTATTGTTCTCCACATGGCCCTGCATTTAAAATCCTACTCTCCTCTTATTTTGGAACACCTTTCCCTTTCACCACAATTTCTTTCCATTTTGGCTTGGATCCTCTGCCTGTTTTATGTATATGAACCTTAACTGTGTAGCTCCAAAGTATACCTTCATTTCTGGTAATCCTAAATCACCTTATTCTGTTAGTGGAAACAACTTATCTTACTTAACTCTTGCTTTCTTCTGCTTCAGCTAGATTTTTTCATTTCATTACTACTTATGATCCACAGTGTCTGCTCTGTTTCATAGAAATGTGCCTTACTTGTATTTAACTTTAAAAGGATGTGAAACACTTTCACTTATTATTACTTGCAATCCATATCCATAGTCAGGAGCTTCCAACTTCTCAATTTTTGTTTAATCTTTTATTTAGTCTCTTCCCACATATCCCTAGCTGTCATAATAAAATATTTTAACCCATACTCTTATATATTTCATCTTATCATGTATCCATAAATGTGGGTATTGCTGAACCAATTTGTGTGTATGAACATAGTTTACCACTTTAGGTGTTTTTGTATCTTCTTTTATATTATATCCTGAAGAGAAAAAAACTTGAGTCTGTCTAAATGTTCTGCAACAATGAAACATTATTTTATGGATTTATTAATAATGAAGTAATATCATCTGCTACTTTTTGACTGAGTGCCATGCTAGCTATATCCTTGGATTTGTGTTTCTTAATTTCTTTGCAACAGCTCAAATTATAAAATAAATAACAGAGAGGAAAGAAGATTCTTATTTTTAACTTGTCAGAGAGGAACCCTCCCATGTCATTTCTTGCCTCTGACCCTTCATATATCTTCTTAATTAACTCCATTATTCTATCAGTACAATTTCCCTTAACTGCACACAGAGATCACAGTCAGTCTGGGGCTGGTTGCTCCCTTGTTTACCAGATCCCCAATAAGACTCCTAACTGGCAGAGCCATGGGGTCCAGTCTCAGCCTAGCTGGGCAAGCTAAAACCTCCAGTACCCTCTCTGTCCAACCAGTGCTTTGTGTCCCTGCCATGTAGCTGACACAACACATACACACTTTGAGATAAGTGTTTATACAACTTCACAGACACTCCTGAGAAAGGGGGACACAGATTCTCCAGCTGTGCCCCTTTACCCAGACTATATGTTAGTAATTACTGCCACCACCCAACTAATAATATCAGCTAGTAAACGGCCCTTAAAAGGGTGTCCAATTATTACTGTGCAATATTATTATCCAATGGTAGTATGACTAACAGTCAAGGCTTACTTTAGAGTGGCCTATTACAATAACTTCTATAAATATGCAATGTACTCTAGAGCTTATCTCTACACAAACCAGTCACAGGTACAAGGTTTTAAAAATATTTAATAATAAATAATTAAAACACAAGACAAAACTACTACACCACAGAGATAGCTAAGAGTTCAGAGATCACACAGAAACTTAAAATAATACAGTAGGACAGGTCTGATTTCCAAGAAAAGTACCTAATTAATCTTTACTAGCTTTAACTATTTCATCAAGAAATCACAGTACTAAAACTTACATGCGAGGATAAGGCAGAGTGCAGATAAGTTGGATATCAAGATCAAAATGCCTCCAGTCTCTTGTGAGAAATAGTATTTAAATATTACTAACAAACATGTCTCTAAGGCCCTCCCAAATTACATCATTTTTGACATTTAGATTTTTCCAGTATTCATATTCCATCATCTTAACACCTGGTCTGAGGTCTCAGGCCACAAACTGCATTATTTAGCAATCTAACACCTGCACAGAAACTTACAACAATAGAAGACATTTCACATGTATATTCTAACAGAAACTAGAGCAATAAAGCACATTCCACATCTAAATTCTGGTCATAAACTTTAGCCTTAAAACAATGGGCATGAAACCTTCATCCAGCCACACTGGAGCCAAATTCTAACATGAAAGGGTCACAACATGCTTCACTGGGCCAATAGAGTGCAATGTTGTCACATATTTTACAGTTCCACATTTCACAGTATCCTTTACATTTAAGAAACATACCTGTATTTTACATTTATTATCAAGAAAACATGCCTGTATTTTACATTTATTTACAAATGCCAGAATTATATATCAAATTATATTTGACTAGGCTGGCAGCCTTCGCCCATCTCTCCCCAATCGTCACAGCAATTACTATTCAGTTTACCATTACATAGCTTGATCACATGTTGCCTTCCATAAAACTTCAGTTCTAATGAATAATATTCTTTATGAATTGTTCTAAGGGATTCCATTTACTTCTGTCATTGGCTCTTTCTTTTTTTTAAAGATCCTCGTGTACTTCTTTTGTCCCCTTTACAACATTCAATAATTCTGATGTGGTTGGTTTAGAGTTTGTTTTCTGATTTCCAGTAATTTTTTTTTTGGCAACCAAAAGCAATAAATTTAATAGGGCCTTACTTTTATCTAAAGAATTGTTGCATTATTTACAATAATTTGCTTTCCCCAGCATTTCTGACAAATTACCTTTAGGGAGTTTTTCCAGTATACCAACTCATTGACCCCCCCCCCCAAAAAAAAAATGTTCCTAAGCACCCTTCTCTTTCAGATCACAATTGCTGGCTACTCAAGGAAAAATTCTCACTAGTCTAAATAGCTATGAAACACTTCCATGCAAAAATTATAAACCTCTTAGATTTTGTTGCATACTGATTGATTCTTACAGTCATTATGCATTATTTAATATGCTTTACTAATTACCCCTTTTTAAACCACAGATTTTGTTCTAGACTCAACTAAACAAAAAAACAAAGCTGATCTTTTATTTAACACTTTCCTATCTCTTTCTGCTTGACTATTCTCTATTACCAATTCCAAGTCTCCAACCTGCAGTCCAAAGTTCTGCTTGGTCTGATGGTACTCTATGGCTATCACCCATCCTAGTTATCTGCTTTTAATGTATCAATTCATTTGGTAATTTTATCCAAGAAAATCCAGCTACTTCTTATGTGTTTTCAATGCCTCTACTTGCAGTTATCCTTGTTGGTAAATTCTTCATTCCCTTGTTGGCTTAGTTTTCAAAACTACTTTCTGTTACCTTGAAAGTTATTATTGTTCTCCACATGGCCCTGCATTCAAAATCCTACTCTCCTCTTATTTTGGAACACCTTTCCCTTTCACCGCAATTTCTTTCCATTTTGGCTTGGATCCTCTGCCTGTTTTATGTATATGAACCTTAACTGTGTAGCTCCAAAGTATACCTTCATTTCTGGTAATCCTAAATCACCTTATTCTGTTAGTGGAAACAACTTATCTTACTTAACTCTTGCTTTCTTCTGCTTCAACTAGATTTTTTCATTTCATTACTACTTATGATCCACAGTGTCTGCTCTGTTTCATAGAAATGTGCCTTACTTGTATTTAACTTTAAAAGGATGTGAAACACTTTCACTTATTATTACTTGCAATCCATATCCATAGTCAGGAGCTTCCAACTTCTCAATTTTTGTTTAATCTTTTATTTAGTCTCTTCCCACATATCCCTACCTGTCATAATAAAATATTTTAACCCATACTCTTATATATTTCATCTTATCATGTATCCATAAATGCGGGTATTGCTGAACCAATTTGTGTGTATGAACATAGTTTACCACTTTAGGTGTTTTTGTATCTTCTTTTATATTATATCCTGAAGAAAAAAAAAACTTGAGTCTGTCTAAATGTTCTGCAACAATGAAACATTCTTTTATGGATTTATTAATAATGAAACAATATCATCTGCTACTTTTTGACTGAGTGCCATGCTAGCTATATCCTTGGATTTGTGTCTCTTAATTTCTTTGCAACAGCTCAAATTATAAAATAAATAACAGAGAGGAAAGAAGATTCTTATTTTTAACTTGTCAGAGAGGAACCCTCCCATGTCATTTCTTGCCTCTGACCCTTCATATATCTTCTTAATTAACTCCATTATTCTATCAGGAAATAAGAATGCTGTCATTGCCGTACTCATAAAATCCCAGTTAACTCTGTTGAATGACTTCTCTGCATCCAGATATACCTATAAAAGTGGGGTCTTCTTGTGCAGTGGTTCTCTCTGGATCATAATCAATCTGTTAATCTTGTCAAATGTTTGCTTCTCCTCCACAAAAGCAGATTGTTCCATATCTTTCAGTTTTGGCAACAACCTAGCCATTTTTTTAGCTAATAAGGAGATGAACATTTTATAATCATGGTTCAAAACTGAAAGTGGTATATATGAAGTTGAGCTTAAAGTCGATTTGTCCTCCTTGGATAACCTGCTGTTCAGACTGTAGCCATCTTGGAAGTCACCCTGTTATCCTCTGTTCTTGTGCTAGAACCCATAGGCTTATCCACTACAGAACAAGGATTGTTAACAGCACTGCAAGGTGTAACCACTTTACATAGACACACAAAAAAGGCAGACTGAAGTGTTGTAGACTTTTTAAAGCTGATAGCCCATTAGAGGTGCGTTTGTCTTCTGCTTTCCATTTTTTCAGCTGTAAAGGATATTCCAGTATTTTAATTTTCTATCTCAGTACTAGTAATAGCAAAAGAAAAAGCAATAATAGTGATCATTCAATTAATCGTAGCCAATTCTTGTAGTGCATTGCCATAAACTGTGGCACTAAAGACCTATCTATATGTTTACACACATGCTCACAGGCACTCACATGCACACACAGACACATAAATATAGTTGCTGATTTAATATATTATGCATAGCTGGTAGGAAAACCCGAACAGCATAATAAGAGTGGCACAGTTTTGTTTTCCTGTGAAATATGCAAGTCATTTAATACTGCAAGCTCCTTTAAAAATATACAAAGTATTTCAACTGTATGGAATTATTACTCGAGGAATCCCATTTTTCTCAATTGCTGAGGTTTTATATAGTCATGAGAATCTGTATACATTGTTGACTATGTGCAAGGTTCTACTTTTATGTGTGTAATTAAATGCTTTTAAGAAAATTTTAAATTTCCCAACAATATACTGCCATGTGCAAATGTAGTTAATAGAAAGAACACAACCATGGTTTTCAAACGTAATGTCATACATGTGAGGTTTCATCCTAGTATGCATTTTTTATTATCTGTAAAATATTTGTCCAATTTAATAACATCTTTTAAAAATTAAAGCCATGCTAGATATATTAATGTATTTCACAAATAGAACCTCGATATATGACTTCAAATACACAAACATGCAAGCACATACAAATGCACACACACACACACACACACACACACACACACACACACACACACACACACACACACACACACACACACACACACACACACACACTCACTCACTAATGTATTTCTTACCTTTCACCAGGTTTCTTACCTATCACCAGGTTTGCTAGAATGTCTTCGATGTCTCTTTTTATTTTTGTCCCTGCCCTAATAATTTATGGATCCAAATAGTCAGTCAATAATGACAGACATTAACGTTTCATTCTTCTTATTGTCTGGAAAGTGCATCATGATGGCAGACCCTTTGTTACATTATTTTTTTTTAACTGAGTCCAAGCAATAATGTAAAGCTGTCCGTGATTTTTATAAAATGCCCTTGATGTTTCCTCTTTACATGCCTTGTCCCTTGTAACTCATGGACCATTGCAGTCAGTGAATAATGCCAGAAATTAAAGTTTCATACTTCTTATAGTTGTAAAAACACTTCAACAAAAGCTCTCTCAGTTAGTATAAAAGGGTAATGCTTGGGCTTGTTTGAACCCCCCCCTCCCTTTAGTATCTTTCTTTATTTCTTTATTTTATAAAGGCTTAAGGTTAAATGTTAATAAGTCTGGTATCTTGTGGTGGTCCACTGAACTAAACTTCTGCTAAGGAGTCAGATCATGTCTCTCAGTTGTATCTCATTACAAGGAACACTCCATATTTTGAGTATAAAATGTCCATGTTCCTTGCAGGTCCACCTTGAAAGGGTCTGCCACTCATTCAGTGTTTGTAAATGTTTAAACTGATGCCTATAGTAAATAACAGCAAATCATATTAATTCATCAAAATACCTTGTTATAAGTATAAGGTAATGCATTTTAATCATCTGGTGAAGTTTCTTGTGAATGCTTTTTTGTAAGCTGTTTGTAAGTGTGCCACATTTTCATAGGTTCATGTATGTCTACTAGGCTAATGACCACAAATGCCAAAATAAGCCTATCCATGCAACCCAAATGTGAACTGCAAATTTGATTTATTGACTGCCTTTGTTTGTTCATAGGTTCATAGGTTGGTACTAGGCTATCAGTCCTAGGGCCTATACAAGCCTAGCCATAACAATTCCCTGGCTATTTCTTCCCACACTATTTAC
Source organism: Protopterus annectens (assembly GCF_019279795.1). Taxonomy (NCBI): domain Eukaryota; kingdom Metazoa; phylum Chordata; order Ceratodontiformes; family Protopteridae; genus Protopterus; species Protopterus annectens. The sequence continues at coordinate 1,587,464,997 of NC_056726.1, forward strand.
TTCCCTGGACCCCAACAAAGCAAATGAGTTAAAGTTAGCATTCCTGGCCAAGGGGGCAACCATAAAAGCAAACTATGTTCAAAACCTCAAACGTAGCACACAACAGTGTCAAACCAAAATGCAGCTACATTCATAGAATAGGGATATATAGCAAATCTGACAAATGCAGCTCCAAATTTATCCCCCGACCACCACCAGTGAAACACCATACAACATAATCCCTCAAACTATCAGTAGGGAGCAGGTCTTGGGTGCAGTCTCTAAGGACAAAAACAACTTTGATGGGCCCAGAAAATATCCTGGGATGCCTCCTAAATAGCCTGAAATTTGACCTACTAGGGTCACTTGTGCCACTATCCAACCGCAACCTCCACACAGGCTTAGTGAAACTTGAATTGAAAACTGCAACAGTCATACCAATATGCACAAGGGCAGATCATCAGATTATCTCTAAACCTACAAACTCATTAGTCTTGGATGCAAAGCCATGGAAAGAACTATGGAATTTATTAAAAGTGACACAGGAAACCTTCAGACACTGGAACCAACCCAGTTTGGTTTTGTCAAAGGCAGGTCATGCCTACTGAACCTGACAAACTACTTCAAAAAGATCACAAAAGCAATGGACGACGACAATATGGTGCATACAGCCTACCTTGACCTAGCTAAGGCATCTGATGCAACACCCTATTCAGGCATCGCACACAAACTCATGGAATTAGGCATAAACCTTGTCTAACTCAATGTATAGCCAGCTGGTTCAAAACAGGACCCAGGAAGTTAGGACTGGGGAGAACACATCCACACAGAAGCCAGTCGGCAGTGACATTCCACAAGACTCTGCGCTGGATCCACTCCTCTTTGGCATTTATTTTT